>NC_057810.1:680980299-680991005 GCF_018294505.1 Triticum aestivum
CTGCACTGTTTGTACATAAGTTATCGCGATTGCGGTGCGTATATTACCGTGCTATTTGCACAACGGTTGTCGGAGTATGTTTTTCAACAACTTTTTCCCCGGGGTGAAATAGCTACCATGATGTTAGTACGTGAGACATTGTGCGTAAAATAATATGCTATTACACAAAAAGTTACTAAGGATATGTTTTTTAAAAACTTGTTTACCGGGTCAAAAAGTTATCACGGTGTTTGGTACCAGCTTATGTTTTTCAACAACATTTTCTCGGGCCAAAAGTAATTGTGGTATTTATACATGAGTTACCAGTCCTATTATGAGTATATAACATTTTATTTACATAGAAGTTACTGAAGGTATGTTTTTCAGTAACTTTTTCCCCAGGTAAAATATTACAATGGTACTTGTAAGCATGACAGCATGACAAACAAAATTGGTGGGAGGCGATTGTGCGGGAGAATTAAACGGAAAATTGAGATCGTGAACTGGTATGGGTTTGTGTTGGCAAAATAAAATCAGTGGGAGGTGGGCGTGGAAAATCAGAGGACGTTTGGTAATGGTTTTGATTCACCACGCTTTTTTTATGTGTTTTTAGTACTATTAAACTTTATTTTATTATTTTTGCTAAACATTGTTCAGTCTTTTTTAACTGTATTTTGTTTAGTCTAATCGGCTGCTAGATTTAGCCTTCATCATGAGGTTGTGAGTTCAGCTACTATCGTTAGCATTTTTTTCCGCACAAAACTAGGAAAAATAATAGGAAAGGTAGTGTGAAAAAAATAGCAGATAAAATAGGGCCAAGTGGAAAATAATATGTGCATGAGAGGCAGGAGAAAAAAAGGACAGGGAGAGAGAAGCGAAGCGGATCGAACAACCAGCGAGTCATTCGATAATAAAATGAAAAATGTGTGATTCCCCGGGGGAATTTCACATTATCGAATGCTTAATCCCCTAAACAAAATTTTTAACCCTCAAACATAACTAGAAGATCTTACCCGCAAAAAAAAAACATAAGTTAAAGATCTGCTAGACATGTCCTTAGTTATCTCCAACGCCGGTCGTCAAATGACCCGCAACCGTCCGGATAGTGCGGTCCAGACGTGTTTTGCCACGGTCCTACATCGATCTGTTTGGCGATCGGGGCCTACTTTTTCCGCAAACTGAAAACAAAGTGGAAAGGACTTCACGGGCGTCCGGACCGCTACCATGTCCATCTCTAGCAACAATGACCCATCCAAAAACCCATTCCTCGTCATCGTGCTTTTCCGCTTGAAGCCAGCTGCCCGGCTCCAGAGCGTAAGCGCTGCATTCATGCCGGTCTAGAGCGGATGCGATCTCTCACTCGAGCTGACATTGAAGCGGCGTGTCAGCCAATAGAATGTCGTCCGCTGCACGCCTGCTGCACACGCCTCCTCGCCCCATTGAAACATCTTTCATCTTCCCGCCTACTTCATTAAATTCGCGTGCGTCATCTACTCCGGCCACATGTCGCAAGCCGGCTAGCATTAAACACAACGTCGGTTGGCTCCTCACATCCGCCCGCTATTTAAACGAGGTCGGACGCCTGTAAGAACCACACCACACCTCCGCTCTCCATCTCCTCCTTGCTCCACACTTTCCATGGCATTCATCGAGTAGGAAGAGGAGTTCTCCGGCATTAAAGCCGGGTGGCTGGCCCGCTGAGCCCGCCGGATACGCTCCACGCAACTCGCTAGTCCACCTCCTTCGTCGCTCCAGACCGTCACCACCATGGGCGAGGCTCCAGGCCGGCGCGCGAAGGAGCAACTCGCTGCTCCAAGCCGGCATGCGGTTCAGCAACTCGCCGCTCCAAGCCAGTGCGCGGAGGAGCGGCAAGTTGCTCTAGGCCGGCACGCGGAGGAGCACGACGAGATGAACATCGTGACGAACGTGGACTTGCCCTCTGAGCGGAAGCGAAGGCCACGGTGACCGTCTCCCCTGCCTAAAAAACCAACTCCGTGCTTCACAGAAGCGGAGGCTATCTTCCCCTTCCGTTGAAGCATATCTGTCTGGGGCTCACGGCAGCCCGATGAGCGGCCCCGTCAAACATAGGGAAGACATGTCGTGGGATTGGGGCTCCGCTGCGGCCGGCAATAGACTGGGTTAGAATAGTCTAGCCTAGTTCGATATAAATTATAGTTGAAATATGTCTGAATGTAAATATTTTCGTTCAGTTTATATAAAAATAATCCGGTTTGCATGAAATTCTTCTGGATAATTGAAACGCGGTTTGAAATGTATGCAGATAGTTTTGAATGATCGGCTTCCAACTCAGTCTCCGCGGACAGGTCCGTCGGTCCATTGTCCGGTTTGCGGGGGACCTTAGGGATGCTATAGCCCGCAAGGGTGAAACTGGAAGCAACTTAGTACAGCTAACCGTGCATCGCAGGGGCAGGACAAACATCATGCAGACTTCGAGGTCAACACGCGCATGCAAGACTAGCAGAGCCAAGACCCATTTTCCCCGGCTGGCTGAGATTTTAAATATGCCGCAACCGGGCAACGATCAGCTCACACGTCACGCGGAGTCTCGAGGAGCAGCTCTCCTACTGTCACACTGGCTACTAGTACTACTCAGAACTGTACGCTATTACCGGTGTAGTTCAGTGCTCTCTGCTCAGCCTACGTACACAGCTCGATCGATGATGTACCGGAGGATAACCGCCCGGCTGCTCGTCGTCGCCGCCGTCGTCCTCCTGTCCCTGCTGCTGGCCTCCTGCGCGGCCGTCCCGCGTGGCCTTGGCCTGCCGCCGCCGCGTCCTCCTCCGGGTACGTACGTGTATACCCACCGAAGTTTCCTTTGGACGTTCCAAATGCTAGCTCTTGTTCTTGTTGTGTGCATGAATGGGTGCGTCCATGTGATGGCAGTGCTGCTCCTAGGCGGCGGCCGGAGCCCGGCGCGCGAGGGGATGGAGCTGGATCTGGGAACGCCCGCGAGGCGGCTGGGGCAGCAAACGTCGACGAATGTGCCTCCCTCGCCGAAGCCCCACGGCAACTCGGGGTCGGCGGGGCCCGACACGCCGCCGTCGAGCAACGAGTAGGGCGACGAGGCTCCGTGGCGCGAGCACGCGACGGTGGCCGTGGGGTAGGTACGATGTATGGTAGTGCTCCATGTACAACGGACAGCTAGCTGCATGCCATGTTCGAGAACACTTTCGCCGGTGTACAAGTCAATAAGCTCGTTTCGAAAAGAAAAAAAATGTCAATAAGTTGCGTGCTCCGCACCTCATTGGTCTTTCCGTGTGTACAACGACACTTTCACTAGTGCATAATAATTCAGTGACCCGCAAAAGATATATCCGGTGAGCACGTTTCGCACAAAGTCAATATATGTTGCTTCTTTCATTTGCGACGCGTCTGATCATGCTTTCGTAATAACAGTGACGACGTGCCTCAAGTATACAAATACTACGAAATCACTAGTAAAACGCCCGTGCGTTGCCACGGGCTTTTGAAAAAATTTAAGACGCTACTCATGAAGCTAAAATAATCAAGAACAATGCCTAACTCACATCTTTTTCTTGACAATCAGCTAACACACATCATACTATCGAAGCCTTCCCCACCTTCGGCCATCAGTTGGCCATTCACAAGAGGGCGGCGGGCGCGGGCGCTAAACTTGGTCATCTACGGCGTTGCGGCAGCCAAGATCGAGTTGGACGTGAGGGTGTAAGGAGGGAAACAAGCACATTGCAACGGGCAGTCGTGCCACGGCCTTTACCTTTTGCCGGGCAACAGCCAGAGGCCACCACGCTCCTCGGCTCTCCCTCCTCTCTTCCATACCTGGCAACAAGATGAGAGAGATAGAGAGGAGGCAACCAAGATGTTTTTCTATATGGCGACCAAGATGCTTTTGTTTACTCATGCCACGGATTCCTTACAGCCCCACCTTCGAGCGAAAAAATATCTCTTCTTTCCAAATTTATCTTCTTTTGCTGCTTTCATTATTCTCGTCAAACAAGAATTGCCTTGCTATATAACCTCGCAAACTAATATCATACACTTTTATGGATCCACTAATATGAGTTCATCATTATTTCGTTACTAAAAAGGATGGAACTCTAAAATGTTAAACAACATGCTACACCAAATAATGTGAACTGATTGTATAATCAAACAATTTAATTCAAAATTATAAGATCTTAGGCATTTAATTACAAAACCAATGTGTTTGTGTTTTCTCTTATGTTTGATCACTTTTGCAACCAAGTTCTTCTTGATATATGTACACCAATTTTAAAGCAAATGTAGAGTAGCAGAAACAACCATTTATCCCTTTTTCCTTCTAGAAATCCAGTAATAGACTAATGATATAGACTGCTCTGTTTCCTTTAGATGTAGGGTCCTCCTTGATTATGATGTAGGGTCTCGTCGGGCCATCGAAGCCCCTCCGTCGTCACTCCCTCCCCCATAACTACATCCTCCTCCTTGAGTCACCGCGCCAACCCCATCCCGCGTCAGTCTGAGCGCCCGGCAGTTCCCGAGCGTTACTCACCCGGCCTCATGATGCGCGACTCCGTCACCAGCATGCCCTTGCACCACCTCATGCATGCCTCCTTCACCGACCAACAGCGGCCACGGACGAGGTCAACAGACACTAAGCCCTTGACCACTGTTGCGTGCGGTGCTCTCCCTGCAACAGTGTATCAATTTTCAAAATGGTGTATCAATTAGCTCTGGTGTTCTACTTATGGCTGAAAAAAATTGTCTTCGACTTTTTTATTTTGACCCAATTGAAATTCAGTGGATGCAATGAAAAAGGAAATTGAATTAGATTACTTCACTATATCATACTACTAATCTATTCTAAGTAGATTCAAAGATAATATAATAGAAAGACTCTAAAGTATCAAATTCTTCGAAAACACACATAAGAGAAACTTAGATAACTGTGAACTCCAAATGCCTGAACAACGAATCAAAATTATAGAATGTGCACAAGCATGAGCACAAAAACACAATTTATGGAGCCCAGAAGGTTTCATGGAGCAAAAATATTCTATTCTACATAATGATCTTTGCTCCTTGGGACTCATTTATACGGGTTTTTGCTTTGCTCTGACCTAGCATGCTGACCAGTCCCCCATATTTTTGTTTTAGCACAAAAAACATATTCATGGATAATATGAAACAAAATGTATATGAAAATTAGTCACCATGTACTGGACAGCAAACACAAAAGTACATGGATGGTATTAATATTACCTTGTATTAAAAGAAAGACTACAACATGATATATAAAATGACCAAGCAGTAGAACTGATGGCCAAACTTCTCAAAATTCTAGTAAGAAAATTTTGGGCAATCATAAAAAAATAAACAAGGCAGTAGCTAGTCCTTTGCAATGCTTGATTGTATACATGATACCTTGCCCTCTTACAATATTATTCTTATCTGAATTCACAAAGACGCTATCCTCTGTAGTCCCCAGCTCTGAGGTAAACCATGTATTCTTCTCATCGTGTGCTGTCAATCCTGCAAAAGATACATATAAATCTCTCTTTTACGGTGTGTGTGTGTGGTGTGGACCTGATATTTAAAGGTAACAAATTAGCCTTGTTCAAAAGAGTATTGTTCTCTTGTCAAGTTCCTTTGCATGTACCTACTATGGATAAGTTCATGCCATCAGACATGAAAATGTTAAAGAATCCGCAATAGTACCATCTGTTCACATACTAAACTTTTCTACTAAATGTGAAATATATAAAGATCCATCCAAACGAAATAGTATGCACTTGTTATGGATCAATAGAAGTTAGAAGCAGCAACGCCGCTGACATTACGGATCACCAGAAGCAAACCATGCACAAACAGAGAGAAGAAGAAAACCCATAATTTGAGAAAAAAAACTATATGTTGAGGCCAGCCAAGATGTATACTGCAAAAAGGGTCCAACAGTTAAGTGATATTTCCAAATAGTGCCAATTCTAATATCTATATATAAAAAGCCTGTAACAAAAAACTATATCAATGGATTTAAGATGGAGGAGGTATTTTAGATGGTTGGCCTCACCGGAAATAGAGGCGCCGGCTTGTGCTTGACACGGATATGACAGTAAGATCAAGATCTAGCTATAGCTTCAGCTCCATAGATTACATCATACTATTTGACATAGCAAGATCAAAATACCAACATCCATCAGTTCAGCCTGTGAGGTTGGTACTCGTGCCATGGTGTCTAGGAAAATATGGGCATCCAGGTCAGCTGAGCACATGGTCGAGTGTAGTGGACAAACCGCTGTCAGCCCGATCATGACCTAAGATACGGTGTGGACCTGCTGGAGGGAAGCCCAAGTGCAACTTGGATGATGGCGTACTTGGAGCCGGCGCCGGCTCTCCCGTCCCTGCGGCAGCGCACGACCTGCTCCTCGGCCATGCATAGCCTCCTCCTCCATGACCTTCGCTTCCCTTCCAAGCGGTTGCCAGCGCAGCCGTTGCTCGCCTCCGGATGGTGTGTACAGCCACCGCTGCACGAACGTTGTGGCCCTGCCGTTCTCTAGACAGGCCTCTAGATCAGCCACAATAATTCACCTAGATTTGGACCACAGGTGTGCTACTGCCGCCTCCTCAAGCGCATTGACCTGGCACCGATGAAGCAAGCGTGCGTCGAGGAGAAACAATCATCAATTCATGTCATGGAGTACAACATTGCATAGTGCGAAAAAAAATCACCTTCTTCTATCCGTCTCCTCAATCCAAGCTCGGCACCATGACTAATAGCACATCCAGCTCACAGCCTGCCAAAACTTTCACAAAAAACAAACAACAAAAATAATTAATTGTAGCAAATCACTATGGAGATATGTTAAAATAAACCCAAAGTAACAATGGAAGAACAAATACACATCACTTGTCATTGTATATTTGTGATGATACATGCCATGTCACCCTTGCTAGATGCTTGCTAGAAAAGTCACTTTCAGAATTGGTTTATTATGAACATCTCCTTAAAAAAAACTCCTTATGAAAGGTGCTAGGACACATATCTTACATATCCCTCATTTGCATGGTCTTCCTCTACTCCTCCCTAGTTGAATCCATGTCTTCTCAATATTTTGAGATCAAAACTACTTTATACCATCAGTTCAAATATCAATTAGACGTATGCAAATTCGCTGTTTTGATGGAAACATAAATTAAGCAATAATAATTAGCCAAATACTCGTGTACACTGTCATGATTAAAGGAAACAAAATGCAATTCATTCACCAGAGTTCGTCAACTTACACAAAAAAGAGCATCATGCCTTGTCAAAGTACAACCTTGTGGAGCAAAGATCATATGCTTGTGGTCAAATCGGACACCAATTTATCCTTTTTGGACAGAAGACGTACCTGCATCTCCTGTGAACCTTATCATCACAATCTGGAATGTTGAGGAACCGGTTCATTAAGTTTGCAACCAAACTATAGAAAATCCGTTCATGATCTTAGGAAGGACTTGATTTCCTATTTGACTATTAAACTGGCAAGCTAATGATGTATGCAATCAAAAGAAAAATCAGGCTCTTCTAGGATGAAGGCATGTACCTTTAGCAATGGCAAAATATAAAGATCTATGGAGGGGAGGAGGAGCCACCAATAGATCTGCACATGAAGAAGTAGAAGGAGGAGCCACCACCAGATGTGCACAGGGAGGACCCGAGTAGGTTGCTGGCAACATACTTCTTTAATATAGGAAATTAAGAATAATAATAGCACCAAATTTAGAACTAAAACCACGACGAGTAAATCGGAACGGAGGGAGTAGTTAGCTAACTGAAAATAGATTGCTAGATGGACCCTTACTTCTACAAACCATGCATGTAAGATGTAACCAAAACAAGAAACAATTCGAGCGAACTGAAGATAGATTGCTAGATCGGTTAAACGATGAACACAACTGCCATAAATCACATCAGAGCATGTAACATACTATGAGAAATCATTCATAGATTGGCTGCTGGTACTTCATTCAGGCATCACAAGAACCAAGAGTCAAATCACGGGCGTTGGTAAGGTTCAAAGCTTCAGACTAATCTAAAATATCAGCTCCATACCTTTTGTGAATGTGTGATGCGTGCCTTAGGACTTCCTGCTGTCTTGTAGGTATGCCCTTGGTTAGAAAGTTCTTGTTTCTGTCAGAGAGGTAGAACTGTCATCTGCATCATCTACTTAAAGGGCAACCTGGTGCCTGCATCATCTACTTACTCCACGAAAATTGATTAAACGGTCTACCACATCATATGCTAAAGAATGAAATCGCAGAGACTAATAAGAAGAGGGACAAACACTGCAATTTGGGACCCCAGATAAATGGCGGGTTTACCTTGTGGGGGCAGTATGACGCCTGTAGCTGATCTCTGAAGGTTGATCCCTCATAGTGGGACTCAGATCCTGCTGTCCCACAGTATGGAAACAAACCCTTAAAGGATCCGAGTCCATACTTCCTCAACTTCCTCAACTTTGCAGAATCACATGTTCGAAGCAGTATTCAGTCACACGTCTGGTTACAATCGAACAATTGGACTGCAATGCCTGCAGATTTTCACTTGATGAGATTCTGTTTTCTAAGATTAAATACAAGCAAGAAAACAGACATTCACCTCCAATTACATCGATCGGGCTTTGCCTTGGTCTTCAAATTTAAAATGCAGAACTGTAATATGTATGTATGTTGTTGGTATGGTTCTTCCTATTCTGGAAATTGAACATACATGAGGAATCTGCAGACTTTATATTTCAGCTTGCATTCTCTTTTTACATGAAGAAAAATGAAGTAAATACTTGTAAGCAATAAGTGTTACCTTGGATTCCTACTCGTAGATCTGGGCGTACTTCGTGTAGCTAGCAATTTGAATGCATGAGATTATGTGATTGTGCCAGCGAGCCTGTCAACCAGAATGCAGAAGTCTGGGTCGTGAAAATGCATTGTTGATTAGTTGTGTACTTACTGCTGGAGCTAAAATGGTCGTAGTTCTTGTGCCTTAACTCATCACATGCAGTCCTCCTGCATAGTTTGAAAAAAGAAATAATTCACAAATCAATATTAAGGAAGACAGATAATGGTAAGATAAGAAAAGCTAGCTAGCCAACGGCAGAAGGACTCTTTCGGTTACCTGGCTTGTAATAATCATCATCCAGTCGCTCCCAAAATTATTCAGTACAGGGCCAAAATCACAATCGTCAGTCTCATGCAAATCTTTAATCTCCCATGCCGTTGGATACACATCAGGCCTAAAAAAATTATGCAAAAAAATAATCAAGTATGAGATGTAAGATTCAGAGTACAGTCTTTAGAAAGATAAGTTTTCTTTCACAACAAAAGCCATCTAAACCAAGTCTGATGCCCACTAAAAACCATCTAAAGAGGCAATGTAATTGACCAATGGATTGTTATCTTACTTCATTCATGGAGTCCACAAGTGGGATCAGATGAGAAACTGAAGGTGGTGTTCCACTCTCTATCCGTGCAAGAATGCAATCTTGCATTCAATACATTAATTACTCAGTAAAAAAAGCTTATTGGTGCTTGCCGAACGGTTTGAGGCATCAGATATGGGAAGGAGATCTCACCAGATGAGGAGGTCCTGCCGAAGGAGGGGATCCCACGGGTCTCCGCGCCTTGATCCGCCAGAAGGAGCCGCCATTGCCGCTGATGGATCAGGACGTCGGTGACAAGGCGGCGGTAGCGCGCTCACCGTGTGTCGGAGCGGACAGATCGCGCGCGATGGGGAAGGTGCTGGCGCGCGGAGGGCCCTGGCTCGAGGAGATCCAGGTGATGCTGCCGGCGCTTGAGATCGAGGAGATCGAGGAGATCCGGAGTTCGGCGGCGGCGGGATTCAAACCGCCCTGCCTTGCAGAGGCGGCGGCGGCGTCGTGTCCCCCTCGGACGGCGGCGGTGGCGTCGTGTCCCCCTCGGACGGCGGCGTCGGGGGTCGATGGGATCGATGGGAGGGGGCAACGAAGGATGGGGTCCATGGGGTTTTTTTTTGCTGGTCATTTGTTTTTTTTGGTTGCGTGGGATGGGATGCGGTGGGTGAAGAGACGGAAAAAAAACAGCGAAAGTGGCGGGACGAAATAAAACCAGCGAAAAAAAACCGGAAGACTATTCACCAACTGCTATATTAGGAGTAGAGATTAGGAGTAGAGATTTTCATGAATTATACTCTTTAATACATAAATGTCGTGAATCAACCTGCGATTGAATGGATAGGAGGATAGTGATATCCCAGCCAATCATGGTTTAAATTCTACACTTAACACCGGTGTTTACATTTTTCTGAAATTATTTCGTCTTCGGCGATGTACCTTAAGTGTAAGCAGACGCTCTACGGGCCTTCCAGCGATGTGATACATAATGTTATTTACACATCACAACTCACAAGGGTGAAACTGGAAGCAATCGGTGGTGTCCTTCATGGCGGCGTCTCAGAGTTGATGGATCGTATATTTGCCGATCCTTCAGATCGGCGGCGTTAGGGTTCATGGATGGTATCGGCGAGGCGGCGACGGCGACTCCATCAGGTGTGTCTCTCCTTCTGCTCTATCCCCGTTGTTGCGGCATTGTCTCCGACGTCATGATGGAGCAGGGAGGTTTTGTCATCCAGAAGTACGTGCAGACGGTTGTCTACGCAAGTGACGACTGGAAAATGGTGCATCTTGTGCCGAGTTTGTGGTTGGAGGCTGACAGTTCTGGTTTCCTCCTCCGAC
>NC_057810.1:680991216-680994018 GCF_018294505.1 Triticum aestivum
GGCGTGTACGGCATTGATTTTGCTTCAGGAAACTATTTTTGAGTTCCGTAAAGCTGCTGATCAGCGATAGAGCCGCGTTAAGCTCGAATGAAGAGGTGATATGTCTCCTTTTCCTTAGTTAAAGAGGGACATGCGCTGGTTTTTTTTATAGTATTATTCTATCTTTTCAGTTTTGTAATGTCGATATTTACGTGACTTATAAGTGAATCTTTATTTTACTAATGAGACATGTATTACTAAAAAAAACTGGAAGCAACGTAGTACAGCTAACCGTGAATCGCGGCGGCAGGACAAACAACCTATACGCTTTGAGGTCAACACGCGCACCCAAGACGGGCAGAGCCAAAACCCACGTTTCCCAGGGTCGGCGGAGCCCTTGGAGCCCCCGCCGTCGCCGTCGAGCAACAAGTAGGGCCAGTGACGAAGTCACACTTAAGTTGGGTAGTCAATTGTCTACATAACTTTTGTTAAAAGCTACATACATCAAGTAAAACTTATGCCAAAAAATATTATAAATGCATACATCTGACTACACAATATTCAATTGACCACACATGATGGGATTCATGGCACCGCCACTGAGTAGGGCACCGATGCTCCGGGATTATGTACCGAGTACAAGCACGCGACAGTGGGTTTCGGTCGATCGATCTCCTCACCGGCCGTTTTGGGGTGTTTGCGTCGGTGTAATGTATGGTATACTACTTCCTCCGTCCGGAAAAATACTTGTCATCAAAATGGATAAAAAGAAATGTATCCGAAAAAATACTTGTCATCAAAATGAATAAAAAGGGACGGAGGGAGTACAAGGAAGAACTAGCGGCCATACGCAAGAACTCTTTCGCTAGTGTATAGTAATTCAACAAGTACGTTTTGAAAGAAAAAAAGTAGTAAATCACTAAGTTGCGGTGTTCCATATGGTCATTCGTTTGTTTAGAAAAGAAGGATCACCCGCGGGCCTTCGCATCATTGCGATGCACACGGCCGGCATCTATATGTGACATGTCTGAGGGTGCGATTAACACGGTTCCTTCTCTGCGGAGCGGTAATGCTAGACTTACAGATGCTTTTTCATACTAAATCTATGGCTACTGTTTCCTTGCATCCCTTTAAAAAAAACTGCAAAACAATTACCCATAAATTTCTTCCGTAATAATAGCATTACTCCTCCCCGGGAAAAATGAAAAGAAATAGCATCGAAGCGTAAGGCTCCCCGATGTGACGTCCCTGATTCAATTGTATACTAATCATACATGCAAATATGTACGATCAAGTTCAGGGACTCACAGAAAGATAACACAAGTCATACAAGCTTTATATTACAAGACAGGGCCTCGAGGGCTCGAATACATACGAGTCAGCAGAAACAACAATACTCCCTCCTTCCATGTATATAGGGCCTAATGTGTTTTTCGAGGCTAACTTTGACCACATATTAGAGCAATAATATGTGACATGCAAGTTACACAAAGCACATCATCAAATTCGTATGTGGAAGGAGCTTCTAGTGATATAATTTTCACATTATACGTCTCATATATTATTAATCTTATCAAAAGTCAACGGCAACCTCGAAAAATGTATTAGGCCCTATATATATGAAAGGAGGGAGTATCTAAGTACAGGTATAAGTTAAACAAGTTTGCCTTAAGAAGGCTAGCACAAAAATACCAACGATCGAAAAGGCAAGGCCTCCTGCTTGGGAGCCTCCTAACTACTCCTGGTCGTCGGCGGTCTCCACGTAGTAGTAGGCACCCTCGGGGTAGTAGTAGTCGTCGGTGGTGGCGTCTGGCTCATGGGATCCGTCATCTGATCGCAACAATCGATATAGGGGAAAAGAGGGAAGCAAAGCAACCGTAAGTACTCATCCAAAGTACTCGCAAGACTTACATCAGATCTAAACTAAGTATGCATCAGTATCAAAGGAATGTGTTGTATCTGTGGACTGAACTGCAGAATGCCAGAATAGAGGGGAAGGCCTAGCCTATCAAAGACTAGCATCTTGAAGTATCTTGCAGCATTAAAAGAGTACAGATTAGCATATTATAAATTAGTAGTTTGTTGTAGTAACCACGCCCAGAGACCCTTTCTCGACTTCATGTGAGAAAGCAATCCTGGAGCTATCATATCCATTACATGCCTCAACATCCAGTTCTAGTTGTGTCGATCAGGATACAACTCCGAGCGTCTGTTACCGTGGACACGGCTATTCGAATAGATTAAACTTCCCAGCAGGGGTGCACAAACTTACCCAACACGTTCAATCAACTCCGGCCGGACACACCATCGGGTCATGACCGGCCTCAGCCAATCAACACACCGCGGTCCTACCTAGGCTCAACAGAGAGGCTAGCACGCCGGTCTACATCCTAAGCACGCAAGGGTTTTGGATGGTTGGACGAAGGGGTGGTGGGAAGAAATGTGAAATGGGAACCATACGTTCTTTTTAAGTTGTAGAGATAATATAATATAATAATAGAGATTTTTTTTATGATTTTACTGTTCATCATGAGCTCAAATGAGCTCAGCATCAGAACATGCCTTTTGGAGTTTGTGCTTTTTCATCCCCTAACAAAATTTACTTAGGAATATTTTGTGTGTGAGCCTATTCAATCACTAAATCCTAACTATGCATCTACATGTCATGTATGCCTAGTTGCATTTTTCTAGAATACCCTATAACCTTTCATGAATCTCCATACTCTTCTGCCATGCTATTCCCAAATATCCTAGCTAAATCTTCAAAATTCTCCCGTGTTTATGCCGATGATTCACGTGTCATAAATTTCATTTTTCCATAGT
>NC_057810.1:680994373-681000651 GCF_018294505.1 Triticum aestivum
ATCTTCACTAATGTTATTAATTTGTTCTTTGTTTAGCACATCAAAGCACTTTAATGATACGCATTGATGTATCGATTTGTTCTTTCCAATCTCTGAAATGCTACACATTGATGTATCAATATGTTCCTTCCTATCTCTTTAATTATCAGCATTTATGTTATTAATTTGCTCTTTAATGATATGCATTGATGTATCGATTTGTTCTTTCCAATCTCTGGAATGTTACACATTGATGTATCAATATGTTCCTTCCTATCTCTTTAATTATCGGCATTGATGTTATTAATTTGTTCTTTGTTTAACACATCCAATCTCCATAATTACTTCCTCCGTTCCTAAATATAAGCCCTTTTAGCAGAATGAGTGAATCTACATTCAAAAATATGTCTATATACATCCGTATGTAGTCCTCATTGGAATCTATAAAAAGACTTAATTTAGAAACAGAGGGAGTACTTGGGTCAATGTCATTAATTTGTTATTTGTTTAACATATCCAATCTCTCTATCTGCATGCAACTTACTAATTTTGTTCCTATTATATGTAGTTGTTCTACCTTCAAGGCTAGTGGGTGGCAGATCTCTATAAATGGACATCTTTTCTTCTATCTAGCATGCAAAAGTTCATAGTACAACACATCTCCCTAAAAGAAGATGAGGACTTCACCAATCCTATTCATCTCCATTGCCCTCATGCTGATGATGTCTTCAGGTATCTACATACACTACATGTCATTCCATATGTTTGCTATGTGCAGTGATCTTCCTTAACATTATTTCGGTTTATGATAGATGTGGCAATCGCCAAGTACTGTGGTCCTAGAGTCTACGAGGGCCAGTGTGATGAAATCACTTGTCGTGACTGGTGCAAGATAGTGATGGCCCACAACAGCAAATGTGTTCCCAAAGGATGCCAGTGCGAAGCATGCTGGGCAAGACCGTCGAGCTCGTCATCAAACTCACCACTGAGTTAGGCCACATGGACATAAAACTTTATTTCATGGTTTATGTTTGTGGAATGAAATTCGATTTTGTGGTTGGTCGAGTAATAGTAGTGATGACAAGCCTCAAGTAAACAAAATACTATGAAACCATTTTCATGAATTGTCCCTTTAATACACAAATACTAATACTATGAGAGGTCAATTTCATGAATTGTACTCTTTAATACTTCGGTGATGCACAAGAATTCGATAGAGAAGGACGATTCTTCTGTCATATGCATCCGTGGATGCACATCGTCATAATCTTATTCAAAAAGATGTCCCCAAAAATAAAAGAGGTTATCTATTTGCAACGGTTCAGGCGACATGAGAGGCTCTTCCACCTGTCAGCACCAAGGACGAAGCCCTGTGCGGCGGACGGCAGCGGCGGGCCACTTCGACCCTCGGTGCAACTCTCATGTGTGGATCTCGCTCCCAACGGCGCTCTTGCGCATCTCGATCCTGTCAAACTCTGCTCTCCTCCGGCTGCAAATCCCTCTCCTAATGGGTTGCAGCAGCCGTCACCGGTGTGGCTTCTACACCCAAATCTAGACACGTCGTTGCGCGATTGCGGGCTTCCGGTGGTGCTGCGGATACGGGGTGGTGCCGCGACAGTGTGTGAGCACGGGGCGGGCACAATGCTCCATTCGGGAGGCACAGTGCTAGTCTAGCGATTGTGCGAAGTGGTGTGTTCCTCCATCGGTGTTGGTCCTTATGGTGACCACTTCGGCCTGTGACGATGGACTTGCTGTTGATTGCGGTGGCCACCAAAAAGTCTTCGTGAGGGTACCTATCTCCAGATTCAATGATTGACTTCCATAGGGAGATGCAAACTATGAATGATGGCTTGACACAAAGGGATGGTTGTACAGCGACGACGGTTGCACATCACATTAGTTGTTGTTGGTTATACCTATCAATGGTGATGTTTTTACGTCATTACCTTATTGAAGGCATTCCTCGAATATACTCAGACTGATTCTTTAGAGTGAAAACCTAGATTCTACCTTGAGTGGTTGGATCTGGTGATAGCGCCACTTGTGTGTCGTTTCCTTCTTGAAGACATTGTTCATGAAGAACCTCGTCGTTCGTGTGGATGTCATGAAATAGTTGATGCGGATATGATCATCATTGTAGTTTGCCTTTTGCGGATTTGATCGTTTTGTCTTTTTTCTTCTCTACTCGTCTACCATAACTTTTGTCTTATATGATTTTGCTATTTGTCGGCGTGTTTTTTTATGTGTTTGTATTGGTTTTGATTGTGTGCATCCTACCCGTGTAGAGCCTGGGTATGTAGTTATTGTGTATGTATCCTCATGCTTTACTCTTTAAGCCAATGAAATTCACTCTTTGTCGAAATATCCTCTTAATGCTTTACTTTTTAAGCCAATAAAATTCATTCTTTGTCGGAAAATCTGCCTTGGTTCAAAGTCCAGAACCTCATAAGCAAAGATCTCAATCTGCGAAGGGAAAATAGGACCCCCCCTAGTGCATCACGAGGACGGAAGTCAAGCGCGAGCGGCGGCCTGCATACAGTGGACTCGCCGGCATGGGTGCATGCACCGATTGCCAGGACATGGCAAACAACCCGTTCAGACTTGGAGGTCGACACAAAACTACGAGAGTCCAATCAGCCCCCGGGTTGAGAAAAACTTAGAATGCCACAAGCGTACAACAAACAGCTCACATCTGTCCGCCTCAGAGCGTCTCTCCACGGTCAACATGGCCCAGAGTTTCCACACCTCTCACTGTCAGTCACTACTCACCAGCCACCTCGTTGGACGCTGGCTATACTTATGACCTCCTCGCCCTCTGATCTCACCGCAATTCTGCGTGGTGGTAGTACCAGACTACCAGTCTCGAGCGGTTCTCTGCCCACACACGGCTCGCTCGATGCGTAGCGGGACAGCCGCCGTGTGGTGGTTGCTCGTCGCCGTCGCCGTCCCCGCGCTCCTGGTCTCCTGCGCGGCCTCCGCACGTCCTCCTCCAGGTATTTCTGATCGACGCCCCTGGTTTTTCATCTTTGCTGTATATGTGGTACACACGGTACATCGGAACTGATCGATCGGTGTGAGGCTGCATGCAGTGCTGCCGCGAGGTGGTGGCGACGCCGGGCTGGCTGGAGGGAGAGAGCTAGGGGCCATGGGAGCTGCGAGGCGGTTGGGGCAGAGGACGCCGGTGAACAAGCCTCCCTCGCCCAACCCCCACGGCGCGTCGTCGATGGCCGTGCCGCCGCCACCGTCGATTACTAGCTAGGGCCAAGGTCAAAGGCGGAAGTAGCGATGGTGCCTGTGATCGCCTAGCTAGGCAGCTAGCCAGAGTAGAACAACTAGCAGTTGTGCACGATACTTGTTTTGCTACTGATAAATTATTATGGAACTGTATACACCAACCGATGACTTTTTTTTTCTTTTTCTTCGCAAACACCAACCGATGGCCATTTACTACAAAATGCATCGGTGGCAGTTCACCATTTGCAATCCTATTCATGAGTGATGACCGATTAAGAACGTTGATAATAAACGAAATGCAGACGATAACGTTCAAGTCAGGCTAGATAGAGCTACATGCAACGAGAGTTTTATAGATCTCTTCCCCGAGACGACGGTTGAGCATGTGATGACGGAGGAATCGGACCACCAAGCGCTTCTGATTCGGGCTATGGAGACGGCTCCTAGCCGTAGACCAGAGGGGGATAGACCTTTCCACTTTGAGGAAGCATGGACCAGGCATGAGACATACGATGACATGGAGCTTGGGCCTCGTCGGACGGGGGAGCGCAGGGCATACATGCAGCAGCGAATCTAGAATGTAATTGTAGGGCAGGCTCAAACAAGCGAGAGGCACTGAGATGGGCCAAAACACAGCAGATTTGCTGGGCTGGGCCCTGTATTATAAGCAGTAAAGGCCTAATTGATCTGGTTGGAGGGCAGGCTCAAGCCTGTTAAAGCCTGTACAGTAGATTCGCCCCTGCATACATGCATGCATGCAGCGTCTGGGCCGGGTCGCAAGCTCAATGCAGCGTTGGGCTCGGGCGGTCTTTGGATCTATCCGACACCAAATAAGCAAGCTCAGATCGCAGCTAGTTTCAGCCAAAACTAGGGCAACGGAGACGGGGTGTTCACTGGAAACCCGTGCTATTGAGGAAAAGCTGAAAGAAATCTATGCGAGGGAAGAATTGTTCTACCGTCAACGTTCCCGGGTGGACTGGCTTAAAGCAGGAGATCAAAATAGCAAATATTTCAAGAACAGGGCTACGCATAGGAAAAGAAAAAAAAATACTATCAGGGCGCTACAGCGGGAGGATGGATCTCGCTGCACCGTGGACGAGGACATGAGGGAACTGGCTGCCTCTTTCTATGAACGCATGTTCACGTCTGATGGGTCGGCTGGTGCCAACGAGCTGCTACAAAACTTTGCACCACTAGTTACGGCGGAAATGAACCAAAGGTTGACGGGAGCCTTTTCTGATGAGGAGATCGAGCGGGCATTATTCCAGATGGGGCCTACAAAGGCACCCGGGCCTGATAGGCTCCCGGCCCTCTTTTACCAAAAACACTGGTCCTTGGTTAGGGAGGATGTATGCAAGACGGTGAAAGATTTTCTTCACGGAGCATCGACACCTGAAGGTTTTAATGATACGGTCATTGTAATGATTCCCAAAGTTAACTCACCGGAGTTGCTTTCACAGTTCAGACCAATCAGCTTATGTAATGTGCTTTATAAAATAGCCACAAAGGTTTTGGCAAACAGGTTAAAGGACTCACTCCCTCTTTTGATCTCAAAACAACAGAGTGCATTTGTTCCGGGGCGGTTGATCTCGGATAATGTAATTGTGGCATATGAGTGTGTGCACGCCATTCGGAACAGGAAGAGGAAGAAACCACTGTGTGCGGTAAAGTTGGACATGATGAAGGCATATGATAGAGTCTGAGTGGATCTTTCTGGAGCAGGTTTTGAATCGAGTTGGTTTTGATACTCAGTGGATTACTATGATCATGCGATGTGTGACATCGGCGAGATTCTCAGTGAGGTTCAATGGCGGCTTATCTAGGGGTTTCGTCCCCTCTCGTGGACTGAGACAAGGGGACCCGTTATCCCCCTACCCGTTCTTATTCTGAGTGAAGGGGTTCTCGGCGCTACTGAAAAGAGCACAAGAGGAGAATAGAATCAAAGGAGTGTCATTTGGGAGCACTGGCCCCAATGTTACTCATCGACTGTTCGCCGATGATAGTATTGTGTTCCTTGAGGGATCAACGGATAATATGATGGAGTTGAAGGAAATCCTGAGGCAGTACGAAGAGGCTTCGGGTCAACACATTAACTTACAAAAATCCTCTATCTTTTTTGGCAAAGGCACTCAGGATGGCATGAAAAGCCAATTACAAAACATACTGGGTGTTCATGTTGAGGCGTTGGGTGAGCGTTACCTGGGTCTCCCCACACTGGTTGGGAGATCAAAGGATGGCACTTTCAGGTATGTCACGGAGTGCTCAAAGGGCAAGGTAAACGGTTTGAAGGTCCAGGGGCTTTCAAAGGCCGCGCGGGAGGTACTAGTAAATCTGTAGTCCAAGCCACACTAACCTACACCATGAGTTGTTTTCACCTCACAAAGAAAATGTGCCGGAACCTGACTTCTATCTTGTCAAAATTCTGGTGGGGGGCAACAAATGGTGATAAGAAGGTGCATTGGATCTCTTGGGAGAAGATGTGTGAGGCCAAGACGGATGGAGGTCTTGGCTTTCGTGACCCGGAAGCTTTCAACCAAGCTCTATTGGCTAAAGAGGCATGGAGGATCTTACAATACCCAACATCTTTATCTGCTCGGGTTCTTAAGGCTAGGTACTTTCCGGATACCACAATTATGTTGGCCACTTGTCCCTCGGGGGGTTCTTTCACCTTTCGGAGCATCCTCCATGTGACGCCCGGGTAATTAAGCTACAGTGATCCTTTGCTAATGATGCCACTCACCTCGTTTGTAGTTGCTAATCTCGAGTTAGTTCGAAACCGATTCAAATTCAAATTTAAAATCAGGCAAACAACAAAAGTTTTCAAAAATTAAAACTAAAATGTTCGGGTTGTGTCAAATAAATCGTAAGTAATTATGGAGGTGAAACCACATTTTTATAAAATGTTTAAATGCTCAAAGAAAAATAAAGCAGCAGCAAAAGAAATTAATTAAATGCCTTGGTATTTTATAAAATACTAAACTATATTATTTGGGGGTTAAACCTTTTGTGGCAGAGGTATAATTAGTGTTACTATTTAAGGTACAACTTTTATGCTTTATAAAACT
>NC_057810.1:681001046-681001592 GCF_018294505.1 Triticum aestivum
CCCCTTGCCCCTCCTCTGCCCGATCCCTTCTGGATCCAGGGCCTCGCCCTCGACGCCGATCGCTGCCTGCGGCGCTCCGTCGCCCCTCGCCGTCACCGGCGTCACTCGATGCCCTGGCGCCCCGTCCTCCACCTCGACCTCCCCGACTGGATCTGAGCCGCGCCCAGGGCGCCGCCACCGCCGCACACCGCCGATGCCTCGTCCCGCCACTGCTTCGCCGGAGCCACCCACCGTCATCGTCGCCTGCTCGTCCTCCTCCCATCTAGAACGCCCCGAGCCCGGTGCCGCTCGACCCCGACGCCGGCTGCTTCCCCGAACGGCGCCGCCCTCTGCCGCCCCCATCGCCGGCGACCCTGCCGCCACCTTCCCGAGCCCGCTGCCATGACCCCTCCCCCCTCCTATGTGAGCCACTGCCTCCCTCTTCCTCCCTCCTCCTCTATGCGCGCGCGCCACCGTCACCGTGCTCGCCCGCTGCATCCCGTGGCCGCCGTCGCGCCGCACTTGCATGCTGCGCCACCCGCGACCTGCGCCTCGGCCCCCAGCGCG
>NC_057810.1:681001760-681018153 GCF_018294505.1 Triticum aestivum
CCGCCCTGGGCGCGTCCTGCCCCGCGTCGCCGCACCCCCGGGCTCCCCTGCCCGCACTCCGCGGCTGCCATGCGCTCGCGCGCTCACTACCGTCGGCCCTTGCTCGCCCGCTGCCGGCGTTCGCCCCGCGGTGCCCCATCGGCCTACGCCCGGGCTCGCCCAATTGGCGCCCGCATGCCCGCACGCTCACGGGGCTTCTCCCCAGCAACCGCGCCCGTTAGCCCGCTGGACCCCTATGGGCCAATGACAAGGGGGGCCCGCCCCAGAACGTTTTAATTAAAAAAGAAGAAGAAAAGAATTAAAAATAATAATAATAACGATAAAATTAATTAATTAATTAAGGAATTAATTAAGTTAATTAATTATAATTAGATTAACCTAATGGCTAATTAACCTAATTAACTACTGTTAATTAAACTAAACTAGGGTAATTAGTTAACAGTCACTGACGAACGGGACCCACATGTCAGGCTGACCAAGTCAACCCTGTTGACTGCTGACGTCAGCATGACATCATGCTGACGTCATAAATTCATTTTCGAATTAAATAAATAATTAATTAAATTCCAGAAATTAATAAAATCTTTAAAAAAATCATATCTTTTAATCAGTAACTCGGATTAAAATATTTTCAACATGAAAGTTGCTCAGAACGACGAGACGAATCCGGATACGCAGTCCGTTCGTCCACCACACCCCCCTAACCTATCGAACCCGCAACTTTCCTCCTCCGGCTCCTCTGCCCGAAAACACGAAACACCGGGAATACTTTCCCGGATGATTCCCCCCTTAACCAGTACCACCTCATACCGCGTTAGAACACGTCTAGCTCTGCTTGTTATCCTGTTATGCACTTGCTTGCTATGTATTTACTGTTTCTCCCCCCTCTTCTCTCCGGTAGGCTACGAGACCGATGCTGCTGTTGACCAGTTCGACTACAGAGTTGACGACCCTCTCTCTTGCCAGAGCAACCAGGCAAGCCCCCCCCTTGATCACCAGATATCGCCTATTCTTCTCTATACTGCTTGCATTAGAGTAGTGTAGCATGTTACTGCTTTCTGTTGATCCTATTCTGATGCATAGCCTGACATTGTTGCTACACCTGTTGATACCTTACCTGCAATCCTAAATGCTTAGTATAGGATGCTAGTTTATCATCATTGGCCCTACATTCTTGTCAGTCTGCCTTGCTATACTATTGGGCCGTGATCACTCGGGAGGTGATCACGGGTATATATCATACATACATACATACTATACAGATGGTGACTAAAGTCGGGTCAGCTCGAAGAGTCCCCGCGAGTGATTCACGGATTGGGGGCTGAAAGGACCTTTGTCCCGACGGCCCTTTGTGTGGATCTTTGTGGCGGAGCGACAGGGCAGGTTGAGACCGCCTAGGAGAGAGGTGGGCCTGGCCCTGTTCGGCGTTCGCGGACACTTAACACGCTTAACGAGATCTTGGTATTTGATCTGAGTCTGGCTACGAGCCTATACGCACTAACCATCTACGTGGGAGTAGTTATGGGTATCCCGACGTCGTGGTATCAGCCGAAGCACTTCAGACGTCAGCGACGGAGCGGCGCGCGCCGAATTGGACTGGAACGCCACTAGGCTAGGTCTGCTTTCGGCCGCGTACGCAACGTGCAGGTGTGCTATGGGCGATGGGCCCAGACCCCTGTGCGCTTAGGTTTAGACCGGCGTGTTGGCCTCTCTGTTGAGCCTAGGTGGGGCTGCGACGTGTTGATCTTTCGAGGCCGGGCATGACCCAGGAAAGTGTGTCCGGCCAAATGGGATCGAGCGTGTTGGGCTATGTGGTGCACCCCTGCAGGGAAGTTAATCTATTCGAATAGCCGTGATCTTCGGTAACAGGACGACTTGGAGTTGTACCTTGACCTTATGACAACTAGAACCGGATACTTAATAAAACACACCCTTCCAAGTGCCAGATACAACCGGTGGTCGCTCTACCTCAGGGATATGAGGAGGGGATCGCCGGGTAGGATTATGCTATGAGATGCTACTTGGAGATGCTACTTGGAGGACTTCAATCTACTCTCTTATACCTGTTGCAAGACGAAGGTGACCCGAAGCGTAGTCTTCGATAAGACTAGCTATCCCCCTCTTATTCTGGCATTCTGCAGTTCAGTCCACTGATATGGCCCTTTACACATATACCCATGCATATGTAGTGTAGTTCCTTGCTTGCGAGTACTTTGGATGAGTACTCACGGTTGCTTTCTCCCCCTTTTCTCCCCTTTTCCTTTCTTTCTGGTTGTCGCAACCAGATGCTGGAGTCCAGGAGCCAGACGCCACCGTCGACGACGACCCCTACTACACCGGAGGTGCCTACTACTACGTGCTGCCCGCTGACGACGACCTGGAGTAGTTTAGGAGGATCCCAGGCAGGAGGCCTGCGCCTCTTTCGATCTGTATCCCAGTTTGTGCTAGCCTTCTTAAGGCAAACTTGTTTAACTTATGTCTGTACTCAGATATTGTTACTTCCGCTGCCTCGTCTATGATCGAGCACTTGTATTCGAGCCCTCGAGGCCCCTGGCTTGTATTATGATGCTTGTATGACTTATTTTATTTATAGAGTTGTGTTGTGATATCTTCCCGTGAGTCCCTGATCTTGATCGTACACATTTGCGTGCATGATTAGTGTATGATTGAATCGGGGGCGTCACACTCCATGGGCGTGATCTTTTGAGAGAAGGACTTGTTTGGAGGGTCGGTGACGGAACTAGCATCAACATACACCACATGATAACTGGATCCGGAGAAGCGGCAGCATGAAGCCACTTGGGGCTATCTTTTTGCAATGTGTAACTAAGGTGGCGGACCAAATGGTGGCGACCAGAAATGCTTGGAACCACACCAGAATTGATGATATGTTCTCGCCGGATGATGTGCTAGATATTAAACAGATGGCTATCAGGGGCCCGGCGGTGGAGGACTGCATAGCGTGGAACTACACAAAGAACGGTATGTTCACAGTGCGTTCCCCTTATCACCTGAGAATGACCATTAATAAGCTGAAAACCGGACGGCCGGAATCAACTAGTTCAGTTAACAGACATCAAGGGTATTTGGGCCTCTGGGATACTAGCGCACCAAACAAGGCTAAGATTCACATGTGGAGAGTTATCAGGAACGGTCTGGCAGTAGGTGCGTGAAGGAAATATGCCCTAGAGGCAATAATAAAGTTATTATTTATTTCCTTATATCATGATAAATGTTTATTATTCATGCTGGAATTGTATTAACCGGAAACATAATACATGTGTGAATACATAGACAAACATAGTGTCACTAGTATGCCTCTACTTGACTAGCTCGTTTATCAAAGATGGTTATGTTTCCTAACCATAGACAAAAGAGTTGTCATTTGATTAACGGGATCACATCATTAGGAGAATGCTATGATTGACATGACCCATTCCGTTAGCCTAACACTTGGTCGTTTAGTATATTGCTATTGCTTTCTTCATGACTTATACATGTTCCTATAACTATGAGATTATGCAACTCCCGTTTACCGGAGGAACACTTTGGGTGCTACCAAACGTCACAACGTAACTGGGTGATTATAAAGGAGTACTACAGGTGTCTCCGAAGGTACATGTTGGGTTGCCGTATTTCGAGATTAGGTTTTGTCACTCCGATTGTCGGAGAGGTATCTCTGGGCCCTCTCGGTAATGCACATCACTATAAGCCTTGCAAGCAATATAGCTAATGAGTTAGTTACGGAATGATGCATTACGTAAACGAGTAAAGATACTTGCCGGTAACGAGATTGAACTAGGTATTAGATACCGACGATCGAATCTCGGGCAAGTAACATATCGATGACAAAGGGAACAAAGTATGTTGTTATGCGGTTTGACCGATAAAGATCTTCGTAGAATATGTAGGAGCCAATATGGGCATCCAGGTTCCGCTATTGGTTATTGACCAAGAATAGTTCTAGGTCATGTCTACATAGTTCTCGAACCCGTAGGGTCCGCACGCTTAAGGTTTTGATGACAGTTATATTATGAGTTTATGAGTTTTGATGTACCGAAGGAGTTCGGAGTCCCGGATGAGATCGGGGACATGACGAGGAGTCTCGAAATGGTCGAGACGTAAAGATCGATATATTGGACGACTATATTTGGAGTTCGAAAAGGTTCCAAGTGATTCGGGTATTTTTCGGAGTACCGGAGAGTTACGGGAATTCGCCGGGGAGTATATGGGCCTTATTGGGCCATACGGGAATAGAGGAGAGAGGCCAAAAGGAAGGAGGCCTGCGTCCCCCCCCCCCTCTGGTCCGAATTGGACAAGGGGCGCAGCCCCCCTTTCCTTCTTCCTCTCCCCCTCTTTCCCCTTCTCCTACTCCAACAAGGGAGGTGGAATCCTACTAGGACTAGGGAGTCCTAGTAGGACTCCACACTTGGCGCGCCCCCTCGTAGGGCCGGCCTCCTCCCCCCTTGCTCCTTTATATACGGGGGCAGGGGGGCACCCCATGACACACAAGTTGATCTACGGATCGTTCCTTAGCCGTGTGCGGTGCCCCCCTCCACCATATTCCACCTCGGTCATATCGTCGCGGAGTTTAGGCGAAGCCCTGCGCCGGTAGAACATCATCATCGTCACCACGCCGTCGTGCTGACGGAACTCATCCCCGAAGCTTTGCTGGATCGGAGCCCGGGGATCGTCATCGAGCTGAACGTGTGCTGAACTCGGAGGTGCCGTATGTTCGGTACTTGGATCGGTCGGATCATGAAGACGTACGACTACATCAACCGCGGTGTGCTAACGCTTCCGCTTATGGTCTACGAGGGTACGTGGACAACACTCTCCCCTCTCGTTGATACTTCATCACCGTGATCTTGCGTGTACGTAGGAAATTTTTTGAAATTACTACGTTCCCCAACAGTGGTTTCAGAGCCAGGTTTTATGCGTAGATGTCATATGCACGAGTAGAACACAAGTGAGTTGTGGGCGATACAAGTCATACTGCTTACCAGCATGTCATACTTTGGTTCGGCGGTATTATGAGATGAAGCGGCCCGGACCGACATTACGCGTACGCTTACGCGAGACTGGTTTCACCGTTACAAGCACTCGTGCTTAAAGATGGCTGGCGGGTGTCTGTCTCTCTCACTTTAGCTGAATCGAGTGTGGATACGCCCGGTCCTTGCGAAGGTTAAAACAGCACTAACTTGACGAACTATCATTGTGCTTTTGATGCGTAGGTAAGAATGGTTCTTGCTAAGCCCGTAGCAGCCACGTAAAACATGCAACAACAAAGTAGAGGACGTCTAACTTATTTTTGCAGGGCATGTTGTGATGTGATATGGTCAAGACGTGATGCTATATTTTATTGTATGAGATGATCATGTTTTGTAACCGAAGTTATCGGCAACTGGCAGGAGCCATATGGTTGTCGCTTTATTGTATGAAATGCAAACGCCCTGTAATTGCTTTACTTTATCACTAAGCGGTAGCGATAGTCGTAGTAGCAATAGATGGCGTAAACGACAACGATGCTATGATGAAGATCAAGGTGTCGCGCCGGTGACGATGGTGATCACGACGGTGCTTCGGAGATAGAGATCACAAGCACAAGATGATGATGGCCATATCATATCACTTATATTGATTGCATGTGATGTTTATCCTTTATGCATCTTATCTTGCTTTGATTGATGGTAGCATTTTAAGATGATCTCTCACTAAAATTATCAAGAAGTGTTCTCCCTAAGTATGCACCGTTGCCAGAGTTCGTCATGCTCAGACACCACGTGATGATCGGGTGTGATAAGCTCTACGTCCATCTACAACGGGTGCAAGCCAGTTTTGCACACGCAGAATACTCAGGTTAAACTTGACGAGCCTAGCATATACAGATATGGCCTCGGAACA
This sequence comes from Triticum aestivum, assembly GCF_018294505.1. Classification (NCBI taxonomy): domain Eukaryota; kingdom Viridiplantae; phylum Streptophyta; class Magnoliopsida; order Poales; family Poaceae; genus Triticum; species Triticum aestivum. The sequence continues at coordinate 681,007,665 of NC_057810.1, forward strand.
CGGAGACCAAAAGGTCGAACGTGAATCATATAGTAGATATGATGAACATAGTGATGTTCACCATTGAAACTACTCCATCTCACGTGATGATCGGACATGGTTTAGTTGATTTGGATCACGTGATCACTTAGATGACTAGAGAGATGTCTGTCTAAGTGGGAGTTCTTAAGTAATATAATTAATTGAACTTAAATTTATCATGAACTTAGTCCTGGTAGTATTTTGCAAATTATATTGTAGAACAATAGCTCGCGTTGTTGCTTTCATATGTTTATTTTGATATGTTCCTAGAGAAAATTGTGTTGAAAAATGTTAGTAGCAATGATGCGGATTGGATCCGTGATCTGAGGTTTATCCTCATTGCTGCACAGAAGAATTATGTCCTTAATGCACCGCTAGGTGACAGACCTATTGCAGGAGCAGATGCAGACGTTATGAACGTTTGGCTAGCTCAATATGATGACTACTTGATAGTTTAGTGCACCATGCTTAACGGCTTAGAATCGGGACTTCAAAGACGTTTTGAACGTCATGGACCATATGAGATGTTCCAGGAATTGAAGTTAATATTTCAAGCAAATACCCGAGTTGAGAGATATGAAGTCTCCAACAAGTTCTATAGCTAAAAGATGGAGGAGAATCGCTCAACTAATGAGCAGGTGCTCAGATTGTCTGGGTACTACAATCGCTTGAATCAAGTGGAGTTAATCTTCCAGATAAGATAGTGATTGACAGAGTTCTCTAGTCACCATCACCAAGTTACTAGAACTTCGTGATGAACTATAGTATGCAAGGGATGACGAAAACGATTCCCGAGCTCTTCGTGATGTTGAAATCGACGAAGGTAGAAATCAAGAAAGAGCATCAAGTGTTGATGATTGACAAGATCACTAGTTTCAAGAAAAGGGCAAAGGAAAAGAAAGGGAACTTCAAGTAGAATGGCAAGCAAGTTGTCACTCCCACGAAGAATCCCAAAGCTGAACCAAAGCCTAAAACTGAGTGCTGACACTGCAAAGGAAATGGTCACTGGAAACGGAAATACCCTGAATATTTGGTGGATAAGAAGGATGGCAGAGTGAACAAGGGTATATTTGATATACAGGTTATTGATGTGTACCTTACTAGTGTTTATAGTAGCCCCTGAGTATTTGATACTTGTTCGGTTGCTAAAAAATTAGTAACTCGAAACAGGAGTTATAAAATAAATAGAGACTAGTTGAGGGTGACGATGTGTATTGGAAGTGGTTCCAAGATTGATATGATCATCATCGCACACTCCCTATACTTTCAGGATTAGTGTTTAACCTAAATAAATGTTATTTGGCATTTGCGTTGAGCATGAATATGATTTGATCATGTTTATTGCAATAGGGTTATTCATTTAAAGTCAGAGAATAATTGTTGTTCTGTTTACATGAATAAAACCTTCAATGGTCATACACCCAATAAAAATAGTTTGTTGGATCTCGATCGTAGTGATACACATATTCATAATATTGATGCCAAAAGATGCAAAGTTAATAATGATAGTGCAACTTATTTGTGGCACTGCCGTTTGGGTCATATCGGTGTAAAGCGCATGAAGAAACTCCATAAAGATGGATTTTCGGAATCACTTGGTTATGAATCATTTGATGCTTGCGAACCGTGCCTTTTGGGCAAGATGACTAAAACTCTGTTCTCCGGAACAATGGAACGAGCTACTGACTTATTGGAAATAATACATACCAATGTATGCGATCCGATGAGTGTTAAGGCTCGTGGCAAGTATCGTTATTTTCTAACCTTCACAGATGATTTGAGCAGATATGGGTATATCTACTTAATGAAGCACAAGTCTGAAACATTTGAAAAGTTCAAAGAATTTCAGAGTGAAGTGGAGAATCATCATAACAAGAAAATAAAGTTTCTATGATTTGATCACGGAGACAAATATTTGAGTTATGAGTTTGGTCTTCAACTAAAACAATATGGAATAGTTTCACAAACTCATGCCACCTGGAACACCACAGCTTAATGGTGTGTCCAAACGTCATAACAGTACTTTATTGGATATAGTGCGATCTATGATGTATCTTACCAGTTTACCACTATCGTTTTGGGGTTATGCATTAGAGACAGTTGCATTCACTTTAAAAAGGGCACCATGAAAATCCGTTGAGACGACGCCTTATGAACTATGGTTTCGCAAGAAACCAAAGTTGTCGTTTCTTAAAGTTTGGGGCTGCGATGCTTATGTGAAGAAAATTCAACCAGATAAGCTCGAACCTAAATCGGAGAAATGTGTCTTCATAGGATACCCAAAAGAGACAGTTGGGTATATCTTCTATCACAGATCCGAAGGCAAGACATTCGTTGCTAAGAATGGATCCTTTCTAGAGAAGGAGTTTCTCTCGAAAGAAGTGAGTGGGAGGAAAGTAGAACTTGATAAGGTAATTGTACCTTCTCCCAAATTGGAAAGTAGTTCATCACAGAAATCAGTTCCAGTGATGCCTACACCAATTAGTGAGGAAGTTAATGATGATGATCATGAAGCTTCAGATCAAGTTACTACCAAACCTCGTAGGTCTTCCAGAGTAAGATCCGCATCAGAGTGGTACGGTAATCCTGTTCTGGAAGTCATGTTGCTAGACCATGATGAACCTACGAACTATGAGGAAGTGATGATGAGCCCAGATTCCGCGAAATGGTTTGAGGCCATGAAATCTGAGATGGGATCCATCTATGAGAACAAAGTATGGACTTTGATTGACTTGCTCGATGATCAGCAAGCCATGTTAAATAAATGGATCTTCAAGAGGAAGACGGACACTGATAGTAGTGTTACTATCTACTAAGCTCGACTTGTTGCGAAAGGTTTTCGACAAGTTCAAGGTGTTGACTACAATGAGATTTTCTCAACTGTAGCGATGCTTAAGTCTGTCCGAATCATGTTAGCAATTGCCACATTTTATGAAATCTGGCAAATGGATGTCAAAACTGCATTCCTTAATGGTTTTCTTAAAGAAGAGTTTTATATGATGCAACCAGAAGGTTTTGTCAATCCTAATGGTGCTAACAAAATGTGCAAGCTCCAGCGATCCATCTATGGACTGGTGCAAGCATCTCGGAGTTGGAATATACGCTTTTATGAGTTGATCAAAGCATATGGTTTTATATAGACTTTTGGAAAGGCCTGTATTTACAAGAAAGTGAGTGGGAGCTCTGTAGCATTTCTTATATTATATGTGCAAGACATATTATTGATTGGAAATGATATAGAATTTCTGGATAGCATAAAAGGATACTTGAATAAAAGGTTTTTCAATGAAAGACCTCGGTGAAGCTACTTACATATTGAGCATCAAGATCAATTGAGATAAATCAAGATGCTTGATAAGTTTTTCAATAAGTACATACCTTGTCAAGATTTTGAAATAGTTCAAAATGGAACAGTCAAAGAAAGAGTTCTTGCCTATGTTGCAAAGGTGTGAAATTGAGTAAGACTCAAGACCCGACCACGGCAGAAAATAGAAAGATAATGAAAGTCATTCCCTATGCATCAGTCATAGGTTCTATAAGAGTATGCCATGCTATGGACCAAACCTATTGTATACTCTGCCCTGGTTTGGTAAGGGAGTACAATAGTGATCTAGGAATAGATCACTGGACATTGGTCAAAATTATCCTTAGTAGAATAAGGATATGTTTCTCGATTATGGAGGTGATAAAAGAGTTCGTCGTAAAGAGTTACATCGATGCAAGCTTTTACACCGATCCAGATGACTCTAAGTCTCAATCTGGATACATATTGAAAGTGGGAGCAATTAGCTAGAGTAGCTCCGTGCAAAGCATTGTAGACATAGAATATTTGCAAAATACATACGACTCTGTAATATGACAGACCCGTTGACTAAAATTCTCTCACGAGCAAAACATGATCATACCTTAGTACTCTTTGGGTGTTAATCACATAGCGATGTGAACTAGATTATTGACTCTAGTAAACCCTTTGGGTGTTGATCACATGACGATGTGAACTATGGGTATTAATCACATACAGATGTGAATATTGGTGTTAAATCACATGATGATGTAAACTAGATTATTGACTCTAGTGCAAGTGGGAGCCTGAAGGAAATATGCCCTAGAGGCAATAATAAAGTTATTATTTATTTCCTTATATCATGATAAATGTTTATTATTCATGCTGGAATTGTATTAACCGGAAACATAATACATGTGTGAATACATAGACAAACATAGTGTCACTAGTATGCCTCTACTTGACTAGCTCGTTTATCAAAGATGGTTATGTTTCCTAACCATAGACAAAAGAGTTGTCATTTGATTAACGGGATCACATCATTAGGAGAATGCTGTGATTGACATGACCCATTCCGTTAGCCTAGCACTTGATCGTTTAGTATATTGCTATTGCTTTCTTCATGACTTATACATGTTCCTGTAACTATGAGATTATGCAACTCCCGTTTACCGGAGGAACACTTTGGGTGCTACCAAACGTCACAACGTAACTGGGTGATTATAAAGGAGTACTACAGGTGTCTCCGAAGGTACATGTTGGGTTGCCGTATTTCGAGATTAGGTTTTGTCACTTCGATTGTCGGAGAGGTATCTCTGGGCCCTCTTGGTAATGCACATCACTATAAGCCTTGCAAGCAATATAGCTAATGAGTTAGTTACAGAATGATGCATTACATAAACGAGTAAAGAGACTTGCCGGTAACGAGATTGAACTAGGTATTAGATACCGACGATCGAATCTCGGGCAAGTAACATACCGATGACAAAGGGAACAAAGTATGTTGTTATGCGGTTTGACCGATAAAGATCTTCGTAGAATATGTAGGAGTCAATATGGGCATCCAGGTTCCGCTATTGGTTATTGAACAAGAATAGTTCTAGGTCATGTCTACATAGTTCTCGAACCCGTAGGGTCCGCACGCTTAAGGTTTCGATGACAGTTATATTATGAGTTTATGAGTTTTGATGTACCGAAGGAGTTCGGAGTCCCGGATGAGATCGGGGACATGACGAGGAGTCTCGAAATGGTTGAGAAGTAAAGATCGATATATTGGACGACTATATTCGGAGTTCGGAAAGGTTCCAAGTGATTCGGGTATTTTTCGTAGTACCGGAGAGTTACAGGAATTCGCCGGGGAGTATATGGGCCTTATTGGACCATACGGGAATAGAAGAGAGAGGCCAAAAGGAAGGAGGCCTGCGCCCCCCCTCTGGTCCGAATTGGACAAGGGGCGCAGCCCCCCTTTCCTTCTTCCTCTCCCCCTCTTTCCCCTTCTCCTACTCCAACAAGGGAGGTGGAATCCTACTAGGACTAGGGAGTCCTAGTAGGACTCCACACTTGGCGCGCCCCCTCCTAGGGCCGGCCTCCTCCCCCCTTGCTCCTTTATATACGGGGGCAGGGGGGCACCCCATGACACACAAGTTGATCTACGGATCATTCCTTAGCCGTGTGCGGTGCCCCCCTCCACCATATTCTACCTCGGTCATATCATCGCGGAGTTTAGGCGAAGCCCTGCGCCGGTAGAACATCATCATCATCACCACGCCGTCGTGCTGACGGAACTCATCCCCGAAGCTTTGCTGGATCGGAGCCCGGGGATCGTCATTGAGCTGAACGTGTGCTGAACTCGGAGGTGCCGTACGTTCGGTACTTGGATCGGTCGGATCGTGAAGACGTACGACTACGTCAACCGCGTTGTGCTAACGCTTCCGCTTACGGTCTACGAGGGTACGTGGACAACACTCTCCCCTGTCGTTGATATGTCATCACCATGATCTTGCGTGTACGTAGGAATTTTTTTGAAATTACTATGTTCCCCAACAGTGCGGAGCTGCTGCGACGGAGGATCAAGCCAGGAGTATTTTGTGTAGTGTGTGGGCGGGAGGAGACTATCATGCACAGATTGTGGACTTGCCAACATTCAGTCCAGTTTTGGAACCAGTTACGCTCGGAAAAAGTAGTAACGGTGGCAGCCCCACCGCATTTCACATGCTGCCAGAGCGAGCTTGCGAATTGGCTGCTCGGGTGGTTCGCTGAAGCTCATGAAGATGAGCGGCAGGCGATGATCCATGCGGTTTATGCCCTATGGCTGGCACGGAATGAGACAAAGAATGGCAAAAGGATTGATGTACCACATGAAATAATGGAGAGGGTTTGCTCTTTCATGAGAGAATGGCGGGAGGTTAATGAGAAGCCGAGCCGGGAGACCAAAGTTGCAGTTCTGCAGAGATGGACAACGCTGGAGGAGGGTTGGATCAAGGCCAACACTGACGGAGCCACATCAAAGTTTGGAGGCAAGAGCGGAGGAGGCGTAGTGCTTCAGGATCACAATGGTGATGTTCTTGCAGGTGTGTGTCACTTCTTCCCTCATGTTATGGAGGCAGAGGTTGTGGAGATTAAGGCATGTAAGAGAGCCTTGCTGGTGGCAGCGAAGGTTAATGTTCAGAGAATTCAACTAGAGCAGGACAGCCGGGCTCTAGTGCAGATGATTAACAGTCCAGAAAGGATCTTGACAGCAACAGACTCATGGTGGAGGAGATCAAGACCATGCTTCGGTCTTTTGAGGATTTTAGAGTTTCGTGGGTGAGGCGTTCTGCTAATGTTGTCGCGCATAAGTTAACTAAGATAGGTGTAGGTGAAGAACTTTGTAAGGTTTGGCTTGGATCACCCCCAGATTGCATTCTGGAAGTGATCGCAAGCGAGATTCCGAACTTGTTTTATGTTTTAAATAAAAGCGGCGACATTTACCCTAAAAAAAGAACGTTCATGGCATTCAAAAATTTAGGCATTCCAAAAAAAGCATGACAAATCCAAGTCTCTTGATCGGCCACTGCTTCAATGATTATAGTGAAACCCTTTTTCTGGTTGTGGAATTGTCCATGTCATGCCTCAGGACAGTTCTTCCAACTCCAATGCATGCAATTTATTGAGCCAAGCATACCTGGAACCCGCAAGCTTTGTTCATGTCCAAAAGCCTTGTGGCGTCTTCAGCATTGGGAGCTCTAAAGTACTCCGGACCAAACACTTGCACAATTCCGACTACGAAGCGCTTGACACGCATGATGGCTTGACTCGCACCCATGGTCAAGTGGTCATCAACTAGATCAGCCGAAATACCGTATGCCAACATACGCAAAGCAGTTGTCACCTTTTAAAAGGTGATATGCCCGAGTTCTCCAGCATCATTCCTCTTTTGTTTAAAAAATTGATCATGGCTCGCCAGTTTCTCTGCAATGCGTTTGAGCAACTCGGTGCTGATCCTAAAATGGTGCTGAAAGTACGACTCGGGGTATGTGGGGTTCTCTCCACAAAATAGTGCATCATCAATCTCTTGTCGACATCGATCTTATCCCTCCTAATTTTCTGACGACCCATAACCGAACCACCATGCTTCGGCTTTTTATTGACGTGCATAGCTAGGATCATTGCAAGATCCTCCTCCTCTTGAATATGAAATTCTTCGTCAGAAGAATCATATGACGAACTCATCTACAATATTGAATTTCAACTAGTCTATAAAACGGCAAACAACATGTACCAAATTCATCTACAAAATCTGAAGTTAAAGCAATACATATCATGCAAGCGTTTTATCAAACACCTTGTGGGCGCCAAGCGGCAGTGGGCGGCCGGGCACTGTTTACTAGTAGAAAAACACCTAATAGCCCCGGTTCGTAAGGGCCTTTAGTCCCGGTTCATGAACCGGGACTAATGGATCGTTACTAATACCTCCATCCATTAGTCCCGGTTCAAACACGAACCAGGACAAATGTGCCTCCACGTGGCCCTGTGCACCGAGCCCAGTCAGGGGGCCTTTGGTCTCGGTTGGTGGCACCAACCGGGACCAAAAGTCCATGTTTTTTTAGAAAAGTGGCTGCTTTAGGGGTTTTGGGGGTTATTTTTAGGTTGTTATTAGCTAGCAAATAGGGAGAAGTGTCCTCTCTTATATCTTCGTCCTTGGTTTACCAACGCTGCTGCTATATATGTTCATTTCACCCGCTGATATAATAACTCATGCATGCTCACATCATACATCATCATATATAATAACAAGTCCTACTAATCATGCAACATCATACAACTTCTACTCGTTATTAATAATAAGTCATACGATCATCATCCTCATAGTCATCGAACCCAACCCTACATAATTGTTCTTAGCACATGATCATCAGTATCAGGTAGGACATGACCTAAACACCCTTAAGGTAAAATAGCATAAAACAATATAAACTCTGACTCTCCATTATGAAGAATGGCGATCATCCTGTCTCCAATTTTTGCCCTTCGCTGATTGTTGCTTCCAAGAAGCTCTTTACGACTGTCCATACATTTTTTCCATTCTTTGATTGTCATGTCTCCACTTTTTTTAGAAACCCGATATGGACAGTTCAGATTCGTAGGAAGACCTGGTTGTATGTTCAAAACATGAAGGCTACCGTGTGTATATATCAGATGAGGCACACAATCATTCGGGATTATCTGTTGAAAAACATAGTAATAACTTCGTAGTTAGCAATGGTGTACTAGTTTTAGAAGTGTGCAAAAAGATGCACGGATGTCGTAATAGTAAAAAATCTTACCAGGGTATCTCCATGGTAGTTACCGTAGTTCAACACGTGCACTAGTGGCACGTATTGACCATAATGTTGAGGAGTTTGATTGTAGATATTGTAATTCTCAAGATCAGTACAAAATGCGACCAGATGATTTTTCTCCTGATAAGTTAGTTCGGAGCCTTCGGTGTAGTAAATTTTGTCTACCATCTTCCGCACATTCTTTGAAAAATAAAAATAAGCTGTCAATGGAAATAAGTGGTCAACTATTTTGAAATAAACAATATAAATTACTTAATAACTATGTTAAGCTCACATAGGGGAAGATTTGGAGGTGTATCCACAAGGACGAAAATCGAATGTCTCTCTTGCGCGATTGTACGATCACCAAGATCCATGGTGACAAGCATACCCTCATCAAAATCATACATCTTGCAAAGTGCTTCCCAGTTTTTGCAACCAAAATGGGTTACACTCTGAGCATTGTACAACTTTACTTGAAAATCTACACCATGATGGGTACTTAGGATAATTTTTTTGGTTTCCATACTTTCATGGTTTTTAAACCCATCCTCTCCAAGACATAGCGTCTTGCAAAGCATGGGATAAGCTAGTCGAATTGGAAAAGATGAAAAATACACGTTAAAATAGTTGAAGTCATGCTTAATTACGAAAAAAACTATTGTCGTCGTTGCGTACCGTATGAACTTCGAAGGTCTCCTCGAGCTTAATGCTGAAGCGCCGATCTTCGTCCAGCTCAATGAACCTGTCGCACATACCTCAGTCGTCGTGGCACCAGTCGCACTCCCCCGGGCGGTTTTCATCGTCCGAGTACGACATTTCCGGCCTAAGTTCATAATTCAAATATTAAATATATGTACTAAAAAACCTAAATTAGATCATTATTATTAATCACGGGTTGACTATCGGTGATGGTATGTAGCTCCTCCTTTCATTCCCGAGTGCATTATTACAACAAATTGTCTAGCACGCGCGAATGAAGGAGAAGCTACCCCCACGATGGCGTGGATGATGGAGGGGGCTCCTAGATTTCTGCATGGAGTGCTCTTCAATTTTAGCATTCAAAGTAGGAGTACTTTTCCAATATGAGCATTCAATAAGCAAAACCAAATCGTAAAATAAAGTAGTATTCAAATTAGCATGCATTCAATTATAACCAAAAGTACATCATCTCTTGTGTCCGTACATCGTCGAATACTCCTCGAATACTATCATACATATAGCATCGCTAATTAATACAGCTAGAACCGTAGCGTCCGACGGGTATCGTTGCAGGCGGTGGACACCCAAAGATAAGGAACGATCACAGGATCATAGCTCCAGTGAGATCCCTGAAGAACCTGCCAGATATTGTCGAACCTGCCCTCCAACGCAACCATGTAGCGACGGACGTGCTCGTCCTCCTCGCTGACACGGTGACGTACCACCTCCGCGGTGTCCGGAAGCCTCGGCACCGTCACTGGCCCACGGGACCGCCACCAAACAAGGATCGGGTCAACAACGGGTTGCCTCCTCACCAACCTACGTCCCCCAGAAGGTAGCACCTCCCAATACCAGCCCGGCGGAGCCCAGTCCCGAACATGGCCCTGATCAAGCAGGCCTCCACCGCCGAGTCGACGACAACGAGGATGCGGGATAGGCATCGCCGACGTCGATGCGGGAACTACGGACTTCTATATATAGTTAAATAAAATAGTTTTATTAATTAAATCAACTATCTAGTTCAACTATTAAGCACTTACTATAAATAAATAAAGTAGCACTTACTATAAATAAATAAAGTAGCACTTACTATAAATAAATAAAGTAGCACTTACTACAAACTACTTCTATATATAGTTAAATAAAGTAGTTTTATTAATTAAATCAACTATCTAGTTCAACT
>NC_057810.1:681019145-681020653 GCF_018294505.1 Triticum aestivum
GACCAAAGGCCTCTTTTCAGCAGCCCAAAGGGCGGGAAGCAGAGGGCTTTGGTCCCGGTTGGTGCCACCAACCGGGACTAAAGGGTGGGCATTGGTCCCGGTTGGAGCCACGAACCGGGACCAATGGTCATGTGCTGGCGCGGTGCGGCACGAAAGTTTAGTCCCACCTCGCTAGCTGAGAGGGGCACGCAGTGGTTTATAAGCCCCACTGCCGCATCCCTCTCGAGCTCCTCTCCACTGCAGGCTTACGGGTCTACTTACTACTGCGTTGCTTGATGGGCCTACTGGGCCACCTGCGGGCCTGAATCCTGTCCCATGGTGGGTTTCTAGTCGTATTCAGGCCATGGGGGCCCAGTAGGAGGCACTTTTTTCTTTACTTATTGTTGCTATTTTTATTTTTTCCCCATATTTTTTGTTTTGTTTCCTGAATTATTTATTTTCTTTTGTTTTTTTTATTTTTTAATTCTTTTTTGCTTTTAGTTTTAGAACAATTTTAAACTTTCTGTTAGTGTCATTAGTTCTCAAATTTGAAAACACTTTTTTTGTTTTTTTGTTTTGTTTCGTGCTTTATTTATTTTATTTTATTTCTACTTACAACAAAATATTTATTGTTGCTATTTTTATTTTTTCCCAGATTTTTTGTTTTGTTTTCTGCATTATTTATTTTCTTCTGTTTTTTTGCTTTATTTTTTATTCTTTTTGCTTTTAGTTTTAGAAAAATTATAAACTTTCTGTTAGTGCCATTAGTTTTCAAATTTGAATACACTTTTTTGTATTCCTTTTGCTTTATTTATTTTATTTTATTTTCCAGTTTTTTTGTTTTGTTTTCTGCATTATTTATTTTCTTTTGTTTTCTGCATTAAAGCATTTCAAATGAACTCTAAAAAAGTTGAAAGTTGAAAGTTGGCATGGTATCACGAGGGCCGAACCATATGACATTAAAGCATTATGTGCCGGGAGTAAAGAGGGGCATTGGTCCCGTTTGGAGCCACCAATCGGTACCAATGGACCCGTCTAATTACTTATTTATTTTCTGTAGCTGTTTTTTTGTTGATTCTTTCCGCAGCTATTTTTTTAGTCCCACCTCGCCAAGCGAGAGGCACTCGCAGCTGTTTATAAGCCCTGAGTGCAGAGACGATGAAGAAGAGGCTCAATGCTCACCTGCACGTTGGTTCGCTTCAAGCCTTGAGGAATAGGGTAGACTGCACGGAGCTATGTGCAGTGCAGTTTACACTATTCCGAAAGGCTTGAAGCGAATTAACTAGCATTGCGCCTCTTTTTTATTTTTAATGACTTATTACCACAGAAATAAATAGAAAAAATAAATATAGCAGAAAAGAAAAAAAAACTATATAAAAAACTATTCAAAAATAAATAGAAGAAAAAATAGTTGTGATTAACTTTACTAAAATCTTTTTTATTTTTAATGACTTATTACAACTCAGAAATAAATAGAAAAAAATAAATATAGCAGAAAAGAAAAAAAACTATATAAAAAACTTCTCAGA
>NC_057810.1:681021026-681023463 GCF_018294505.1 Triticum aestivum
TCAGAAATGAGCATAGATGCGCTTATAGAGAAAATTCAACCTAAATTCATAATAAATTTCTACTAACTTCAGAGAAATTCAGTATGAATTTAGTCAAATTTTCTGTATAAGGGCATCTATTTTCATTTTGAGAGGAGCTCAACAAGGCAGAGAGGGAGGGGCTTATAAACCGGTGTGAGCCCCCTTCGGTTGGCGAGGTGGGACTAAACTCTGGCCGCAACGAGGACCAACACTTTAGTCCCGGTTGGTGGTATGAACCGGGACTAAAGGGAAACCTTTGGTCCCGGTTCATGCCAGCAACCGGGACCAATGGTGGTGGGCCAGGAGCAAGGCACATTGGTCCCGGTTCGTCCCACCAACCGGGACCAAAAGGTCCAGACGAACCGGGACCAATGGCCCACGTGGCCCAGCCGGCCCCTGGGACTCACGAACCGGGTCCAATGCCCTCATTTGTCCCGGTTCTGGATTGAACTGGGACTAATGGGCTGACCCGGCCTGGACCAATGCCCTCTTTTCTACTAGTGGTTTGTCAGAGGAAGGCGTGCTCGAGGGGCGGCGACGACGAGAGGAGGTGGAGGAAGCAGCGGCGGCATGTGGGAATAGGCCGGGGAAGCAAATGGGGAGGTGCGGGCGACGGCGCTAGCGCCTGGATCTGGCGGTTAGTGGAAGTCGCGCGCGAGTCGCCGGTGTCCAACGCGTGGGAGCGGACGCACCAAATAAACGACGCGCAATGCCGTTTTGCTTCGCGCGCTGGACCAACTATACTGGCGCGCACGTTTTTTTCGCATCCGCTGAAACGCCCGTTCCGGCTACGCGTGCAAAACAGACGATTTTTTCAGCACGACGCTAAAATCGTGCGCATGTTGGAGATGCTGTAACCACTCCATGCCCAAAGACCTCCTCGTGCATCACAGGGGCGGAGGTCGAGCGCGAGCAGCGGTCTGCGCATGGTAAACTCGCCGGCATGGGTGCATGCACCGATCGCGAAGTTGCGAAGGGAGGCGGGACAGGACAAAGCAGCCGTTCAGACTTAGAGGTCAACACAAGACTACAAGAGTCCAATCAGAATCCAAGGCCCCCAGGCTGAGAAAATTCCGCAAGCGTACAACAAACAGCTCACATCTGTCTGCCTCATAGCGTCTCCCCACAGTCAAACATGGCTCAGAGTCTCCACACCTCTCACTGCCAGTCACTAGTTACTCACCAGCCATCTCGTTGGACGTTGGCTAAACTTATGACTTGCTCAACCTCTGATCTCACAGCAATTCTGCGTGGTAGTACTACCAGACTACTTGTCTCGAGTGGTTTCTCTGCTCGCTCGATGCGTCGCGGGACAGGCACCGTGTTTTGGCTGCTCGTCGCCGCCGCCGCGCTCCTGCTCCTGGTTCTGCCGCTGCTGGCCTCCTGCGCGGCCTCCGCACGTCCTCCTCCAGGTATTTCTGATCGGTGCCCTCTTTGCTGCATGTAGTACAGACAGTACATCGGGACTGATCGATCCGTGTGAGGCTGCATGCAGTGCTGCCGCGAGGTGGCGGCGATGCCGGGCTGGCTGGAGGGAGAGAGCTAGCGGCCATGGGAGCTGCGAGGCGCTTGGGGCAGAGGACGCCGGTGAATAAGCCTCCCTCGCCCAACCCCCACGCCGCGTCGACGACGGCCGTGCCGCCGCCACCGCCTGACTAGGACCAAGCAGGTCAGGGGCGGGAGTAGTGCATGCTGTGGTCGCCTAGCTATGTTCTTCCCGATAGCCGATCTCCTGATCGGTACAGTATCAGAGAAGAAACAACTAGCAGCTGTGCGCAGTACTTGTTTCGCTGCTGATAAATTATGGAACTTGTATACAGCAAACATGTTGGGATATACACCAACCGATGGCCTTGATAAATTCGATGGTCTATCTGTGCTGAAAGTGTACTCTGCCAATTCAGTGTACACACACAATTCGGTTACTAGCAAAAATGTACACACAGTTGACTGCCATTAATTCTCGTTCTCCACACAAAATTTTGCAAGAGTGAAATTACCCCTGAAGATCAAGGTCTTCACGTGGCTTGTTTTGAGAAATATAACGTGTTTAACAAAAAAAAAGTCAAAAGAAAACGGGTCTACCGCCAATTCCTCTCACCTACTGGTGTCAGCAAGGCTGTGGGAACCCAGGTCTGGGGTGTCGGTGTAGTCTCTTGTCGCCCTAGTTTTGATTAGGGTTAAACCTAAGTGTAACCTACAGTGTGGTGAGGCGATGGCGGCGGTGAGGAATAAGCCCTCCTCGGCATGATGTCCTCGTTCTAACGATGTTGTTTGGCTATGGCGGAGGGCGAGTGGAGCTTCCAGGACCAAATCATGGGCCTTGTTTTTGTGTTTGTTTCATCTACATGACGAGCGGCGTACTACCAACGGGATATGAAGTCGCAGGGTGATCTTTTTTCCGGTTCCTTCTTTG
>NC_057810.1:681023713-681028681 GCF_018294505.1 Triticum aestivum
GAATCTGGAATTATCTTTTGGCCCTCCTCGATGTCAACTTCTACGGGATGGTGATCCATCCATATCGTGGTCACTGGCTGTCGCGGCAAACCACGGCCAGCTATGGGGCCAGGGCGGCCCCTTACTGGTTCGACAGGGAGAGTCGAGTTGCACAAAGAGCAGACCAACATGGGACGGCGCGACAGAGATCACACGGGCAGTTTTACCTAGGTTCGGGTCGCCGTGAGGCGTAAAACTCTACTCCTGCTTTGGTGGATTGATTGTGGAGTGGTGGTGGTGCATAGTACACTTGCTCGGCAAGGGTTGCCTCAGGGCAGCAGCGACTATGCGCGTATGAGGGTGCGAGTGATCTAACTTTCCAACCCCTCGAACTGTTGCCATGGGCCTCCTTTTATAGGCTAAGAGGTCACCACAGTGGCAAATTAGTCATTAGACACTGATAAGATAGCAAATAGTGCTATCATACCTAACTCTGCAGGCTGACAATGCACATTTAATGCGTCGCTTAACGTCATGTCATTGGTCGCCCGGCAAGGCTTGCCGGGCTGTCTTGCCAACTTCACGCCTGCTCGTCTGACACGTCATAGGAGGGGTGTCATCTGTGGGTTTTATTGGTAAAGAGTGGCTGCCATGTGGCGAATGGCTGCCACATAATCACTCTGCGGTTTGACACCGCACTGATCGACGACGTGGGTCGTGGTGGAGTAGTTGGTGAGGTGATCTGGCCTCCGCGAGTCACGGCATGCCCTGCCGGGATGCCTTGGTCATATTCTCCTGGGGGTGGCGAGCCCGGCAAGAGGCTTCTTTTTTGATGATATCTTGCTTCTCTGACTTGGCCTTGGTCCTTTCTGATATGCTCGTTGATGCTTAGAATCTCTTGGTCTCTTCCTCTTTGTCTTGGACTGATACTTCAATCTTGATTTTGTGCATGTACACAGTCCGGGCGACAGGCCCAGGGTCTGTTGCACCGACACTGGCGTCTTCTAGTCTACATCGATAATTTGTCGGGTTGCTGCTTCTTCAAACTCCTGGGTTATAAGGGGGAAGGGTCAGTCCACCAACAACAAACTTGGCCTCAGCAGGACGAAAGGAATGATGGCCTTCGTGGATCCGAGTGGCGGCGACCTACCATGCACTACTCTAGGATGCAAAAGTTCATAGTAGAACACATCTCTTTAACAAAAGATGATGACTTCGGCAATCTTATTCATCTCCAAAAGTATTGGCCCCATAGCAGGGGAGCGGCGATAGCGATGCGTCGGCAGCTCGTTCTTGCGGGCGTTTGGTGGTTTCGGGATATCGATGTAATTTTATTATATGTACGTATTTGAGATGCTTTATGCTTCAATACTTTCGGAGAATTATTATTGATATATCTGATCTTTTCATAAAGAAATATATGCAAATACTATAAAGTCATTTCCTTCAATTGTATTCCACATCTCTCGGTCCAGGTTTTTTCAAAAAAAAACACTCTACTACCTAAGAGCGAGAATTTGTTGAGATGCGATCACAATTTTCCAAATTTCCCTGCGAAATCCTGATGGGAAATGTTTCGAAACGGCGCGCCGGTCGAACTTTCGGCCAGCCGCTCGCGCTCACACCCAAACCCCCGCACATGCAGCACGACTCACACGCGCAGCCGCATGCAAAACTGCTGCATGCAAAACTGCTCCCGCACATGGCGGGTCCTATGCACCTGGCTCTCCGCAAAACTGCTGCATGCAAAACTGCTCCCGCACATGGCGGGTCCTACGCATCTGGCTCTCTTTTCTATCTTATCTCTTCCCCTTCTTCTACCTCCAGCCCACATCGTAGTTTCCCTAATACTACAACCGTTGTCTCAAATTGCTACAAGCTGCTTCCCACGCAGCTACAACCGGCTTCACGATTTGCTACATCATACGGCCCCGTATTTTTTCTGCATGTTACCACCGTTGTCACAAATTGTTACAACCGGCGTCCCACACAGTTACATCTAACGTCGCTTTTTGCTACATCGCATGGCCACCATGTTTTTTGCTACATGTGACCACCGTTGTCACAGGGATGCTGAAACCAACATCTTTTTTGCTAGATGCTTCAACTGGCATCACAATATGCTACAACCGGCATCTTATTTTGCTACTACCGGTGTCGCATTTTGCTACATCGCACATGGCTTCGTGATTTTTGCTATAACTGGCCACAAAAAAAGCTGCGTCCGGCGACGTGATTTGCTGCAACGGCCATGGCGAAGTTCAATCGCACATGGCGCACCGGCGAGCAGCTCCGACGAGCATGCAGGCGAGCGCGCCGACGAGCATGCAGGCGAGCGCGCCGACGAGCATGCAGGCGAGCGGCGGCTCCGGCGAGCAAGCCGACGAGCAGCTCCGGCGAGGAAGCCGACGAGCAGCTCCGACGAGGAAGCCGACGAGCAGGTCCGGCGAGCGGCTCCGACGAGCGTGCCGACGAGCAGCTCCAGCGAGCGGCTCTGACGAGCGCGCCGACGAGCGGCTCCGGCGAGCAAGCTACCGACGGCAACGAGCCTATACGTGAGGATGGAGGAGGCTTTGACCCACGGGCAAGGGTGAATCTCTGGACGGTTATTATTACGTGAATTGAACGACTGGGGTTGGACCGGCCGAAAGTTTGGGCCGGTGCGCCGGCGCCCAGTACTGGCCAATCCTGATATACGAGTCTGGAATGAAGCCCTGTGCGTGCGGCCTGCGTACAGTGGACTCGCCCGGCGCCATGGGTGCATGCGTCGCTTGGGACGGGGACAGCCAGCAGTGCGGACTCCGAGGTCAACACGAAGACTACAAGGGTCGAGCCCATGAGATAATGTAAAGAAAAACGTCACAAACGTCCAACGAACAGCTCACGCCCATACCGGAGGGAGAGTACTGCCCGAGCGTTTCCACACCTCGCACGGTACAGTAGCACCAGCGTCCAGTCGCCTCTCCTCACACAACTCGCCCGATGCGTCGCGGGACGGCCACCACCGCATCCCTGCTCGTCGCCGCCGCCCTCCTCATCCTGGTCCTGCCCATGTCCTGCGCGGTCTCTGCAGGTCGCCGGCCGCCGCCTCCTCCAGGTATGTATAAGCTCGGTGGTTTTCCTTTTGATGTAGTCTGTATATACATATGAACTGATCGATCGGTGTGGGACTGCATGCAGCGCTGCCGCGAGGTGGTGGTGGCGGCGACGCCGTGCCGCGTGAAGGGATGAAGCTGGCGGCCGTCGGGGCCGCGAGGCGGCTGGGGCAGAGGACGCCGGTGAGCAAGCCTCCCTCGCCGAAACCCCACGACATGACTTCGATGGCCATGCCGCCGTCGCCGGCGCCACCGATCTACTAGCTAGGGCCAAGGTCAGGAGTAGTGGATACTGATACGTGTATGTGTTGACGCCCTCGACCGGCTGCGCTGCGCTCTTCCCAGCGGCGATCTCCAGATCTCTTCGTGGTTAACAACCAGCTGCTGTGTGCAATCATGGTTTTGCTACTGATAGACTATGGAACAGTATACAGGAAACCATATTCTGCGTGGTTAACAACCAGCTGCTGTGTGCAATTCTGCGTGGTGGTAGTACCAGACTACCAGTCTCGAGCGGTTCTCTGCTCACACACAGCTCGCTCGATGCGTCGCGGGACAGCCGCCGCGTGGTGGTTGCTCGTCGCCGTCGCCGTCGACGCGCTCCTGGTCTCCTGCGCGGCCTCCGCACGTCCTCCTCCAGGTATTTCTGATCGGTGCCCCTTGTTTTTCCTCTTTGCTGTATGCAGTGCAGATAGTACATCGGGACTGATCGATCGGTGCGAGGCCGCATGCAGTGCTGCCGCGAGGTGGTGGCGACGCCGGGCTGGGTGGAGGGAGAGAGCTAGCGGCCATGGGAGCTGCGAGGCGGTTGGGGCAGAGGACGCCGGTGAACGAGCCTCCCTCGCCCAACCCCCACGGCGCGTCGTCGATGGCCGTGCCGCCGCCACCATCGCTTACTAGCTAGGGCCAAGGTCAGGGGCGGGAGTAGTGAATGCTCATACGTGTATGCGATGGTGCCTGTGATCGCCTAGCTAGGCAGCTAGCTATGTTCTTCCCGATAGCCGATCTAATTGGTACTTTCTCCGTTCGAAAAAGCTTGTCCCTCAAATGAATGTATCAAGGTTTTTCGGACGGACGGAGGATCAGAGAAGAACAACTTAGGCCTTGTTCGGTTGAGGTGGTTTGTGAGGGGGATTGGCAGGGATTGAGGGGGATTAGATCCCCTACAAGCCAAATTTCTCTCCAATCCACTTCAATCCCCTTGGGAGGAGGATTAAACGAACAAGGCCTTAAAGTGTGCACAATACTTGCTTCGCTACTGATAAATTATGGAACTGTATACAGCAAACATGTGGGGATATACACCAACCGATGGCCTTGATAAATTCGATGGTCTATCTGTGCTGAAAGTGTACTCTGCCAATTCAGTGTACACACACAATTCGGTTACTAGCAAAAATGTACACACAGTTGACTGCCATTAATTCTCGTTCTCCACACAAAATTTTGCAAGAGTGAAATTACCCCTGAAGATCAAGGTCTTCACGTGGCTTGTTTTGTGAAATATAACGTGTTTAACAAAAAAAAAGTCAAAAGAAAACGGGTCTACCGCCAATTCCTCTCACCTACTGGTGTCAGCAAGGCTGTGGGAACCCAGGTCTGGGGTGTCGGTGTAGTCTCTTGTCGCCCTAGTTTTGATTAGGGTTAAATCTAAGTGTAGTCTACAGTGTGGTGAGGCGATGGCGCTATCGGCGGTGAGGAATAAGCCCTCCTCGTCATGATGTCCTCGTTCTAACGATGCTGTTTGGCTTTGGCGGTGGGCGTGCGAATCATGGGCCTTGTGTTTCGCAGGGTGATTTTTTCTCCGGTTCCTTATTTGTTCGATGAAGCTGAGCCAATGCGGTTTTCGTCAGGGAACTTGAGGGGTTTGTCCCCCCCCCCCCACCCCCCACCC
>NC_057810.1:681028843-681056865 GCF_018294505.1 Triticum aestivum
CACACACACACCCTTTCCCCTTCTTTTTGGCCGAACTTGAAATTATCTTCTGGCTCCCCTCGATGTCAACTTCTATAGGATGGTGATCCATCGTGGTCACTGGCGTCTTCTAATCTACATCGACAATTTGTTGGGTGGCTGCTTCTTCAAACTCCTGGGTTATAAGGCCTTGTATAATGGAAGGTGCTTAGGAGAAGTGCTTAGAGAAATATACCAGACTTTTTTAAGCACAAGTGCGAGTGAATTGCAAAAAACCACCACATTAAAGCGTAGGGTTGCAGAAAAGACTCTTCTACGAATTTGTGTCAGAAAACACTGATTTTGGTCCTAATCTTTTGCAAAAAACACTGATCGACCGTTTTATGCATTTTAACCTCGATTATGACATGTGGGGTCCTGGTATTTTTGCATAGTCACCCTTCATGTAAAAGTCCAAAACGCAATCAGCTCCAGAGGAGGCGGCGGTAGTTGGTTCATGCGCGCGGCGGCGCTGCTGGCTTGGGTCGCCGGCAACTAGGGGCAGGGGCTCGGCATGCGCGCCGCCGCTGGTGCCCGGCCTGTGTGTCGCCGGCGCCGCTTGCTCCGCTGGAGGCTGGGTCGCGCCCGAGTTGCGTGCGCCCGAGCTGCGCGCGCGTGGTCACGTTGGGGAGGGAGGCGGCGACGCTGGGAGGATGGGGCGCGTCGGGAGGGAGGAGGCGGCGCTGGGAGGCGGGGAGGGAGGCGGCGGCGCTGGGAGGACGGGGGCGCGTCGGGAGGGAGGCGACGGCGCTGGGAGGCGGGGGCGGCCGGAGAGAGGTGGTGGCGCTGGGAGGCGGGGGCGCGACGCACCAGAGGAAGGTGGGGGCGTGACCGAGCTGCGCACCGGGTTCGCGTCGGAGAGGGAGGCGGCGGCGCCGGGAGGGAGGGCGGGGCGCGCCGGGAAGGAGGCGGCGGTGCTAGGAGGCGAGGCGCGCCGGAGGGAGGCGGCGCCGCTAGGAGAGGGTCATTTTTATAGGGGTAAAAAATTCAGGGAGGGGAGGACGTTTTGGCAAAAAGACCGTTAGCCACATCAGCAAATGGTGGGCTCCATCTGTCATAATCGTCATCAAGTGGGACAAAGCCATCAACTAGTGTTTTCTGCAAAAGATTAAGCCGAGAATCAGTGTTTCCTGACACAAATTCGTAGAAGAGTCTTTTCTGCAAACCTACGCTTCAATGTGGTGGTTTTTTGCAATTCACTCCACAAGTGCTTATTTGTACAGGAGAGACGCTATAGGCACCGGTGCTTCAGAAAAACTCGGTTTATTTTTCTAAGCACCTCCCTAAGCATCTCCCATTGTATAAGGGCATCTCCAGCCGCGCCCCAGGAAGGCCTCCCCAGGCATTTTTTTCGCGCCGGCGCCGAAAAAACGGCTTAGTCGCGCCCCCAGGAGCCCGATTTTCGCCGGCTTGGGCCGAAAACAGCGCCGGCGGACCCAGCCCGAACCCGGCGCGCTGGGGGGCGCCCGGGGGCACCGGGCGAACTGTTTTGGCGCGAAAAAGCCGCGGGCCCGCCGCGTCAGCGACACGGCTCTCTTCTCAGCCCTTCGTCGTCCTCATCACCTTGTTTCCCGCGGCGAATCAATGCCAAAGCTGCCGCGCTGCCGCGCCGGTCAGCCTGCACCATTGATGCCTCACGGGCGGCGCAGTGAAGACCGGACGACGCGCGTCCCTCGCCCTCCCTCGCCCGCCACGCGTACACACGGTGACACGCGCGCCTTGGCCTATATATGAAGCGCCCCGGCGCACTTGGCGACTCACACTCTCCCGCCGCAGTCGTTCCTCCCTCTCCTCTCCTCTCTTTCGCCGTCCCCCAGTTCACATCCATGGCCGAGCGCTTCCCAGGCG
This sequence comes from Triticum aestivum, assembly GCF_018294505.1. Lineage (NCBI taxonomy): Eukaryota > Viridiplantae > Streptophyta > Magnoliopsida > Poales > Poaceae > Triticum > Triticum aestivum. The sequence goes on from NC_057810.1 coordinate 681,030,710, forward strand.
ACGGCGCGGCGGCGAACGGCTTCGGCCGCCGCCATCTTCACGAAGACGAGGCTCGCCTCCTTTACGAGGCCGAGTACCCGGTCCCTTCGGACATGCGGGTGCCCGGGACGTGGAGGATCAGCGCGGGCGGCGTGCCGGTGCCCCCGGTACCCACCGGCGCGGCGCGGCGTGCGGAGATCGCACGCATCCGCTCGAACCTGCCGCGTGCGGCGAGGGAGGGGCCACGGTACGCCCCCGACAGCCCGCTCTGGGAACCTTATTTCCGCCGCCGTTAGGCCGAGCAGCTCGAGGCCACCAACGGCGTCATGCCCTCCGACAGGCTCAACGCCGCCGCCCGGCGTCTGTGGTGGGGCGCGCCCGGGTGCACGTTGGAGGCCGTCCTCGAGTACATCGAGGGCGGCAACACGCCGCGCCTCGAGTACCCCGCTCCCCCTTCCTTCTCACGCCACCGGGGAAGCTCCTGGACCCCGAGGCGCATGGAGACCGGGGGGTCCTCCTCCTCGTCCGGCGGCTCGCCCTGCCTCCGCCCCGTCAAGCCGGAGCCCCAGGACACGCCGGTCAGCGCGCGCACCCGCAGCTCCGGCGGCGCCAACGCCTCTCCACCCACCGGCCGCTTCGTCCTCGCCGAGCCCAAGCCGGAGCCCGTCCTCCCCGCGGAGTACAAGGAGATAGCCAGGCGCGGCTTCTCCGACGAGGACGCCATGCGGTGGGCGCGGGACGACTACCTCCACGACGAGATGGTCCGGCAGCGTCGGGCCCTGGAGGAGATCGCCGCCCGCAAGCGTGGGCGCGAGGACGAGCACGGCGTCGTGGTCCTCGACAGCGACGACGACGACGATGACGCCCCCAGACTGTCCAACCCGCCGCGCCAACCGGGGGAGGGATGCAGCAGGGACGGCGGAGGCGGCGACGACGACGACGACGATGATGACGACGACGGCGGTGACTACACGCGGTTCTACCGCCTCCTCGGCATGTAGAACCGCGTGGGCGGGCGGCGAGGGAGACGGCGGGCGGCGAGGGAGACGGCGGGGGTAGCCCGCGGTAGTTTCTTTCTTTTTTTGTAAAATATGTTTAAGTTTGAACGAACTCGCCGATGTTTGCGTTAAATTTGAGTCGTTTTTGCGCCGTGTTTGACTTTTTTGACTAACCGTGGGCGCCGCGACTGGGGGGCATCACGCCCCCAGTGCGCGGTTTAGCGCCGGTGCGCCCCCAGGGGGCGATTTTTTGCCCCTCCTGGGGGGCCAACGGCTGGAGATGCCCTAAGGCCTAAGGGGGCAGGGGATCAGTCCACCAACAGCAAACTTGGCTTCAGCGGGACAAAAGGAATGATGGCCTTCGTGGATCCGAGCGGCGGCGACCTACCATGCACTACTGTAGCATGCAAGTTCATAGTAACATCTCTTTAACAAAAGATGATGACTTCAGCAATCTTATTCATCTCCAAAAGTATCGCCCCATAGTAGGGGAGCGGCGGTAGCGATGCGTCGGCGGCTCGTTCGGGCGGCAGTAGTGGGCGTTTGGTGGTCTCGGGATATCGATGTAATTTTTATTATATGTACGTATTTGAGATGCTTTATACTTCAATATTTTCAGTGAATTTTTATAATATTTTTTTGCGGGGAAAAAATATTATAAAAATTCACTGAAAATATTGAATATATGCAAGTACTATGAAGTTATTTCCCTGAACCATATTCCACATCTCTCGATCCAGGTTTTTCCAAAAAATAAAAAGCTACTAGTACCTAAGAGCAAGAATTTCTTGAGATGTGATCACAATTTTCCAAATTTCCCTTCAAAATCCTGATATACGAGTGTGGAATGAAGCCTGTGCGTGCGGTCTGCGTATTGTTGACTTGCCCGGCCGCATGGCTGCATGCATCGCCTTGTGAAGGGAGCCAGGACAACCAGCAGTGCAGACTTCGAGGTCAACACGAAGACTACACAAACGTCCAACGAACAGCTCACGCTCAGTCTCAGAGCAGAGCGGCCGTGTACTGCCCGAGCGTTCCCACGCCCGTCCCGGCCTCGTCCGCTACATACCCGAGCAGATCTCCCAGAGTTTCCACACCTCGCACGGTACAGTAGCACCAGTGTCCTCACACAGCTCGCTCGATGCGTCGCGGGATAGCCACCACCGAATGCCTGCTCGTCGCCGCCGCCCTCCTCATCCTGGTCCTGCCCATGTCCTGCGCGGTCTCTGCAGGTCGCCGGCCGCCGCCTCCTCCAGGTATGTATAAGCTCGGTGGTTTTCCTTTTGATGTAGTCTGTAATATACATATGAACTGATCGATCGGTGTGGGACTGCATGCAGCGCTGCCGCGAGGTGGTGGTGGCGGCGACGCCGTGCCGCGTGAAGGGATGGCGCTGGCGGCCGTCGGGACCGCGAGGCGGCTGGGGCAGAGGACGCCGGTGAGCAAGCCTCCCTCGCCGAAACCCCACGGCATGACGTCGATGGCCATGCCACCGTCGCCGGCGCCACCGATCTACTAGCTAGGGCCAAGGTCAGGAGTAGTGGATACTGATACGTGTATGTGTTGACGCCCTCGACCGGCTGCGCCGCGCTCTTCCCAGCGGCGATCTCCAGATCTCTTCGTGGTTAACAACCAGCTGCTGTGTGCAATCATGGTTTTGCTACTGATAGACTATGGAACAGTATACAGGAAACACGTGATTTCCTCTTACAATGTTCGTTGGCTAGATTGATCTGAAATATTCTGAAATGTGCTTTTAATCTTAAAAACATCCCGAATATGTTATAGTTCTGGCCCCTAAGATTTAGGGAGTAGGATAATCAGCAATTTTGGTAAGCAAGCATGGCAACTTCGCTGTAATCTGGGTTTCGCTAGAATCTTGCAAACTAAAAATGTCATCCTCGTGACAATATAAATGGTCATCAAAACATTCGCAATTGCCATCCCTCCCAGCGAAAGTGAGCTGAATTGCATTATCATAAATCTTTATGTAAAAAAAAAAATCCTTTGACCCCAATAGCCAGTGAACGTTCGTTGGGATGAATGCCATTTACAAATGATTTTGATGGCAATTTGTGTTGGCCGAGCATGACATTTTTTGTCAGTGAGCATGGCGACTCCGCAACACTTCCGTTTTCACAAGAAAAATGATGTGCTTGCGAACTAAATGTGCCATCCTTGCCATCCTCGCGACATCTAAAGTGATATCAAACGTCACTTACGATTGGGATAGCTGCGATTTTCCAGACAATTTGGAAGATAAAAAAATTGTGCATGCTTTGATAGTAAGAAAATCGACGATCTACATATGGTGGTGAATCTAGTTGGATATTAGCTTATATTTTGGTCAATTATATTGACAAATAGAAAAACCATGAGGCGTTGATCTGCGAAGTAAGACTCATCAAACAAATAGCAAGTGAAATCTTTTGCGCAACTCATGGTGAAGTTCTAAAAAGAGAATGTTTGTTGTCGGTTCACATGCTTGAAACAGAGGTGATGATGTGACAAGTCAAAGTTTGTCTTGCCTCTCCCGTGCGACAATGAAGAAGATGTTGTGTATATGCTGGAGGAGGGATTTTGGTCTCCTATAATAGTTTAGATGCTTTCTAGTTGTTTCATCCGGTGTAGGACATGTCATCTAGGTTACATAACAAATCTACTTCCTGATTTTGTTAGGTGCCATGCGAGGTTTCACCTGACTTTGTTGCTTGTTATGATATGCCTTTATGGTTTGGCTTTCATGTTTACTTGTCATTAGGCCTTGTTAAGCAAGACATTGGTTTCATTTTGAATTGAATCAGAGGGGGTGCTAGAACTTGTGGCAGACATTAAACTGGTGCAGAAACTTGGCTCGAACGTGCAAATGCGGTGCTTGAAGGAAATATGCCCTAGAGGCAATAATAAAGTTATTATTTATTTCCTTATTTCATGATAAATGTTTATTATTCATGCTAGAATTGTATTAACTAGAAACATAATACATGTGTAAATATATAGACAAACATAATGTCACTAGTATGCCTCTACTTGACTAGCTCGTTAATCAAAGATGGCTGAGTTTTCTAGCCATAGACATGAGTTGCCATTTAATTAACGGGATCACATCATTAGAGAATGATGTGATTGACTTGACCCATTCCGTTAGCTTAGCACTTGTTCGTTTAGTATGTTGTTATTGCTTTCTTCATGACTTATCCATGTTCCTATGACTATGAGATTATGCAACTCCCGTTTACCGGAGGAACACTTTGTGTGCTACCAAACGTCACAACGTAACTGGGTGATTATAAAGGAGCTCTACAGGTGTCTCCGAAGGTACTTGTTGAGTTGGCGTATTTCGAGATTAGGATTTGTCACACCGATTGTCGGAGAGGTATCTCTGGGCCATCTCGGTAATACTCATCACTATAAGCCTTGCAAGCATTGTAACTAATAAGTTAGTTGCGGGATGAAGTATTACGGAATGAGTAAAGAGACTTGCCGGTAACGAGATTGAACTAGGTATGATGATACCGACGATCGAATCTCGGGCAAATAGCATACCGATGACAAAGGGAACAATGTATGTTGTTATGCGGTTCGACCGATAAAGATTTTCATAGAATATGTAGGAGCCAATATGGCCATCCAGGTTCCTATTGGTTATTGACCAGAGAAGTGTCTCGGTCATGTCTACATAGTTCTCAAACCCGTAGGGTCCGCACGCTTAACGTTCGTAGACGATATAGTATTATATGAGTTATGTATGTTGGTGACCGAATGTTGTTCGGAGTCCCGGATGAGATCATGGACATGTCATGGAACTCCGGAATGGTCCGGAGATAAAGTTTGATGTATGGGATAATAGTGTTTGATCTCCGGAAGGGTTCCAGAATTCACCGGAAGGGGTTCCGGATGTTTCCCGAAATGTTTCCCGAAATGTTTGGGTACGAGAACACGTTATTTGGGCCAAAGGGGAAAACCCACGAGGCTTTCGGAAAGTGCAAAAGGAAGTTTTGCAGAGACCAGAGGCTAGACGCCAGGAACCCTAGCGTCTAGGGGGTAGACGCCGGGAACCCTGGCGTCTAGCCCTGGAGTCCGTGTAGGACTCTTGCCTTTCGGGCAAAACTGACTTTGAGGAGGCTTTTACTCCAAGTTTCGACCCCAGGGCTCAACATATAAATAGAGGGGCAGGGCTAGCACCAAAGACACATCAAGAAATACCAAGCCGTGTGCCAGCAACCTCGTCCCCTTTAGTTTATCCTCCGTCATAGTTTCCATAGTGCTTAGGCGAAGCCCTGCGAAGATTGTTCTTCACCAACACCGTCACCACGCCGTCGTGCTGCCGAAACTCATCTACCACTTCGCTCGTCTTGTTGGATCAAGAAGGCGAGGACGTCATCGGGCTGAACATGTGCAGAACTAAGAGGTGCCGTGCGTTCGGTACTTGGATCGGTCGGATCGTGAAGACGTACGACTACATCAACCGCGTTGTCATAACGCTTCCGCTTAGCAATCTTCAAGGGTATGAAGATACACTCTCCCTCTCGTTGCTATGCATCACCATGATCTTGCGTGTGCGTAGGATTTTTTTTGAAATTACTACATTCCCCAACAGTGGCATCCGAGCCAGGTTTTATGCGTAGATGTTATATGCACGAGTAGAACACTAGTGAGTTGTGGGCGATACAAGTCATACTGCTTACCAGCATGTCATACTTTGGTTCGGCGGTATTGTTGGATGAAGCGGCCCGGACCGACATTACGCGTACGCTTACACGAGACTGGTTCTACCGACGTGCTTTGCACATAGGTGGCTGGCGGATGTCAGTTTCTCCAACTTTAGTTGAACCGAGTGTGGCTACGCCCGGTCCTTGAGAAGGTTAAAACAACACTAACTTGACGAAATATCGTTGTGGTTTTGATGCGTAGGTAAGAATGGTTCTTGCTCAGCCCGTAGAAGCCACGTAAAACTTCCAACAACAAAGTAGAGGACGTCTAACTTGTTTTTGCAGGGCATGTTGTGATGTGATATGGTCAAGACGTGATGCTATATTTTATTGTATGAGATGATCATGTTTTGTAACCGAGTTATCGGCAACTGGCAGGAGCCATATGGCTGTCGCTTTATTGTATGCAATGCAATCGCCCTGTAATTGCTTTACTTTATCACTAAGCGGTAGCAATAGTCGTAGAAGTAATAGGTGGTGAAACAGCAACCATGCTACGATGGAGATCAAGGTGTCGCGTAATACATCTCCAACATATCTACTTTTCCAAACACTTTTGCCCTTGTTTTGGACTCTAACTTGCATGATTTGAATGAAACTAACCCGGACTGACGCTGTTTTCAGCAGAACTGCCATGATGTTGTTTTATGTGTAGAAAAGAAAAGTTCTCGGAATGTCCTGAAAATCCAGGGAGGTACTTTTTGGAATTAATAAGAATTTCTGGGCGAAAGAAATACACCAGGGGGCCCATGGCTTGTCCACAAGACAGGGGGGTGCCCCCCTGTAGGGCGCGCCCCCCTATCTCGTGGGCCCCATGGAGCTCCACCGACCTCAACTCCAACTTCATATATTCCGTCTCGCGGAGAAAAAAATCACAGAGAAAGTTTCATCGCGTTTTACGACACGAAGCCGCCGCCAAGCCCTAATCTCTCTCGGGAGGGCTGATCTGGAGTCCGTTCGTGGCTCCGGAGAGGGGGATTCGTTGCCGTCGTCATCATCAACCATCCTCCATCACCAATTTCATGATGCTCACCGCCGTGCGTGAATAATTCCATCGTAGGCTTGCTGGACGATGATGGGTTGGATGCAATTTACCATGTAATCAAGTTAGTTTTGTTAGGGTTTGATCCCTAGTATCCACTATGTTCTAAGATTCATGTTGCTATGACTTTGCTATGCTTAATGCTTGTCACTAGGGCCCGAGTGCCATGATTTCAGATCTGAACCTATTATGTTTTCATGAATATATGTGTGTTCTTGATCCTATCTTGCAAGTCTATAGTCACCTATTATGTGTTATGATCCGACAACCCCGAAGTGACAATAATCGGGATACTTCTCGGTGATGACCGTAGTTTGAGGAGTTCATGTATTCACTATGTGTTAATGCTTTGATCCGGTTCTCTATTAAAAGGAGGCCTTAATATCCCTTAGTTTCCACTAGGACCCCGCTGCCACGGGAGGGTAGGACAAAAGATGTCATGCAAGTTCTTTTCCATAAGCACGTATGACTATTTACGGAATACATGCCTACATTACATTGATGAATTGGAGCTAGTTCTGTGTCACCCTATGTTATAGCTATTACATGAGGAATCGCATCCGGCATAATTATCCATCACTGATCCATTGCCTACGAGCTTTTCATATATTGTTCTTCGCTTATTTATTTTTCCGTTACTACTGTCACAACTACTACAGAAACCCAAAAACATTTATCTTTACTTTTGCTACTGTTACCATTATTATCATACTACTTTGCTATTAAATACTTTGCTGCAGATAGTAAGTTATCCAGGTGTGGTTGAATTGACAACTCAACTGCGAATACTCAAGAATATTCTTTGGCTCCCCTTGTGTCAAATCAATAAATTTGGGTTGTACTTCACCCTCGAAAGCTGTTGCGACCCCCTACACTTGTGGGTTATCAAGACTAATTTCTGGCGCCGTTGCCGGGGAGCATAGCTCTATTCTCTGAGTCACTTGGGATTTATATCTGTTGATCACTATGAAGAACTTGAAAGACGCTAAAACCAAGATCTATCCCTCAACTACGAGGGGAGGTAAGGAACTGCCATCTAGCTCTGCACTAGATTCTCCTTCCGTTATTAGTAGGCTTGCGACACCTAAACCTGCTATTGATATGAATTCTAATATGTCGCATGTTATTGATGATGCCACTTCTGCTACGCATGATGAAACTACTTCTGTGTGTGATATTACTTTGCCATTAGGTGAATTTCTTGATGAACAACTTGCTAGAGTTAGGGGGAATGAAAATATTGAAGATGCTATTATTGATGATAGTGATGATGAAGGTTCTCCCAATGATTATGTATTGCTTGTTGTTCCTAAGGGTTATGTTATGAATGAAGAAGTTGCTAGGGAAATTTTTGCTTGCAATGATAGATCTGATCTTAAGAAATTATTGGCTAAATGGAAGCAGCAGTCTCTTAATGCTAGAATGAAACCCGACCCTGCTTTTGCTACTTCACCTATTTGTGTTACTGATAAGGATTATGAATTCTCTGTTGATCCTGAAATTATTACTTTAGTTGAATCTGATCCTTTTTATGGCCTTGAATCTGAAACTGTTGTGGCACATCTTATCAAGTTGAATGATATAGCTACCCTGTTTACTCATGATGAAAGATCTCGCTATTTTTATATCCTTAAGATATTTCCGTTCTCATTAAAGGGTGATGCTAAGACTTGGTATAATTCTCTTGCTCCTGGTTGTGTGCGTAGTCCCCAGGATATAATTTATTACTTCTCTGCTAAATATTTCCCTGCTCATAAGAAACAAGCTGCCTTGCGGGAATTATATAATTTTGTGCAAATCAAAGAAGTGAGTCTCCCACAAGCTTGGGGGAGGCTTCTTCGGTTACTTAATGCTTTGCCTGATCATCCTCTTAAGAAAAATGAAATACTTGATATCTTTTATAATGGACTAACCGATGCTTCCAAGGACTATTTGGATAGTTCTGCTGGTTGTGTTTTTAGGGAAAGAACAGTCGACGAAGCTGAAATATTATTGAATAATATGTTGACTAATGAAAATAATTGGACTCTTCCTGAGCCAATTCCTGAAGCAATTCCTGAACCAATTGAGCCAATTCCTGAGCCTGTTCCTAAACCCACTCCAAAGAAGAGAGGTGTTTTATTTCTGAGTCTGAAGATATGCAAGAGGCAAATAAATCATCCAACTCAAAGGATGATGAGGATTTTGAGCGCTTTGGTGAAATGATTAGACCTATTTTCTTACGTATGCATTTAACTGATATGCTGAAAGTAAATCCTTATGCTAAGTATATGAAGGATATCATTACAAATAAAAGAAAGATACCAGAAGCTGAAATTTCCACCATGCTTGCTAATTACACTTTTAAGGGTGGAATACCAAAGAAACTTGGAGATCCGGGGGTACCAACTATACCATGCTCCATTAAAAGAAATTATGTTAGAACTGCTTTATGTGATCTTGGAGCCGGTGTTAGTGTTATGCCTCTCTCTTTATATCGTAGACTTGAATTGAATAAGTTGATACCTACTGAAATATCTTTGCAAATGGCTGATAAATCAACTGCTATACCTGTCGGTATTTGTGAGGATGTGCCTGTTGTGGTTGCAAATGTCACTATCTTAACGGACTTTGTTATTCTTGATATTCCCGAGGACGATAGTATGTCTATTATCCTTGGTAGACCTTTTTTTAATACTGCAGGGGCTGTTATTGATTGCAACAAAGGCAATGTCACTTTTCATGTTAATGGTAATGAGCATACGGTACACTTTCCGAGGAAACAATCTCAAGTTCATAGCATCAATTCTATTGAAAAAGTTCCGACTATTATTTTTGGAGGTTTTGAATTTCCTCTCCCTACTATCAAGAAAAAGTATGATATTCTTATTGTTGGGGATTTTCATATCCCCGTTCCGTGTTATTCGGAATGAGCTTGTTAACAAGACTTGATCAACCTTGTTAGTGGATTCATTTTGATGATCATGAGATGGATGAAACTAGAAGGCACAACCTTCTGTACCCTCTTTTTACTTTCTGTTATTTAAAATAAATAATGCAAAAATAGTATTATCTGTCTATTTTCTGATTTATCCATGCATTAAAAAATAGTTCAAAAATAGAAGTGCTCCAAATGCCCTGCAAATTTAGTATGATTTTTTCTGGAATATTTGAGGATTTTAGGCACTGAAATCACTGCAGGAGGGGCAAGCACTAGGCCACGAGAGTGGAGGGCGCGCCCCCTATCTCGTGGGCCCCTGGTGGCCCCCCTCCACTTATGCCAGCACCCACACACTTCATCTTCTACCCAAAAAAATCCCCATCCAGCTCAAGCACGAGTTCTAGCTCGATTTGCTGCTATTTTCGATCTCCTTGCTCAAAGCTCCATTCACAAAACTGCTTTGGGAGATTGTTGCTTGGTATGTGACTCCTCCATTGGTCCAATTAGTTTTTGTTCTAGTGCTTCATTCATTGCAAATTTTTGCTTCTTAGGCAACCATGTTCTTGAGCTTGCATGTTAAATTTTTGAGGTCCCAAGCAATTCCAATGCATGATATAGGCTCTAGGCACTTGTAGGAGTAGTTGCTATCAATCTTGTTTTAGTTTTATGCACTTTTATTTTGAAGTTACTAAAATTTCAGAAATTTTCAGAAAATGTTAAGGAAGTTTTTGAGGGGCTCTTCTAGCCAAGGCTCTCAGGAAAAACAAGCCAAAGAGAAGGAAAAGGCCAAGTATAATCTTCCTCGCTTGGCGGAAGTACGGTCGTGTGAATGGCCATGTGAGGATTTCTTGAAAGAAGCTGGAATTCATGAAGATTTTTATTCTCTGATCAAGACTGCAGGCCTCACCGATTTCATCAACGACCGAATCGGTCAGTATCTCTTACTCACAAATACTTTCGTGCAAAACTTTTATTATTATCCTAAGAAGTCACCGCCTGCAGTATCATTTCATTTATATGATGAATTCAGAGAAATGTCTTTAAGTAATTTTTGCGAGGTGTGTAGGATACCTTATGAGGGAGAATTAGAGGAACCCCATCGTAAAGATGTGGATGGCTTTGTTAATACTATTGTTGTAGAGTAGCCAAAGAAGGGCTCTGAGGCAAAAGTCTCTAGCATACACTTTCCTGTTTTACGCTACTTTGCCATATTTGCTAGTAGATGCTTGATTGGTCGTGGAAATAGTGGAAACTTGAGCGTTCCTGATATTATCATTCTTCAACATTCCTTGCTTGGAGACAATACTTTTAGTATGGGTGCCGTCGTTGCTAAACTGCTAGCCCTAAATCATACAAAAGGCCCCATATTTGGAGGTATCTATGCTGCACATCTTGCTAGACATTTTCAAATACCCATTAGGCACCTTGAGAAGGGGGAGATAAAATTGCCTCCTCACATTTTGGATTACAAGAGCATGGTAGCACACAAGTTTATTGTTGACAACGAAGATAGGATGCTCTTGTATAAACTTAGATTCAATAAGAAACATTTTAAGATTATTATTTTGCCTGCGCCTCTGTTGTTTGATTTGCTTGCAGAAAATTTTCTTGTCACACCGGAAGCGGTGAACAATCATCGAGCCCAAGCTTTTACTCTAGAACCTGAACCTGAGCCGGAACCTGAGCTGGACCCTTATCGTGCATCATCTGTCCAGTGGGATCCGGAGATGACTAGCCAGCATTATCCTGATTACACCTCTCATTACACCGGAGAGAGTAGCGGCGGTCCTTGGTACTAGACCAACTTAGGCCAAAAGCCTAAGCTTGGGGGAGTATGTATTTCTCACCGACTTTACATTCATGTTCACACACTAGTCGTTGGTGCTCATACTCTTTCATTGTATTATCCATGCTAGTTTAAATTTCTTTTTCTAGTTTTCTTCTTGTGTGTTTGATAAACCTTAAGAAAAACCAAAAACATTAGTTAGTTTAATTTCCATGCTTGTAGTAGAATTAAAATAAAACCCCAAAAAGATTTCTAGTTCTTCTTGTTGGGATCTTTCCCGTGTAAATAGTTTTCTTTTCTTTTCTTTTTTTTGGGGATCGAGAAGGCCATATTGAAAATGCTTAGTGGCTCTTATATGCATGATTGTTTATTTAATTTAGAGCCCATATTACTTGTCTTCTCTTTTGAGTTGAATGCTTGTAGATTCCAGCTTAGTCCAATGCACGTGCACTCTTATTATTATACACATCGTTCGGTCGTGCAAGTGAAAGGCAATAATGACGATATATGATGGACTTATTGGGATGAGAAAAGCTGGTATGAACTCGACCTCTCTTGTTTTTGTAAATATAATGATTCATCGTTTCTGAGTCAGCTATTATGAAGTAAACATATTTGTAATGACATTTAGAGATTATAGTTTCTTGTGCCATACTTAATTAGCTATGAGTTATAATGGTTTACCTTGCGTGCCAACATGCTATTAGAATGATTATGATGTGGTATGATGGGATGGTATCCTCCTTTAAATGAATTGAGTGACTCGACTTGGCACATGCTCACGCATGTAGTTGAATCAAATCAACGCAGCCTTCACGATATTTATGTTCATGGTGGATTATATCCTACTCATGCTTGTACTTGGTGTGAATTAATTATAATGCATGCTTACGACTGTTGTTGCTCTCTCAGTTGGTTGCTTCCCAGTCTTTTGCTAGCCTTCACCTGTACTAAGCAGGAATACTGCTTGTGCATCCAAATTCCTTAAACCCCAAAGTTGTTCCATATGAGTCCACTATACCTTCCTATATGCGATATCTACCTACCGTTCCAAGTAAATTTGTATGTGCCAAACTCCAAACCTTCAAATGAAATTCTGTTTTGTATGCTCGAGCAGCTCATGTAACAACTAGGGCTGCCTATATCTTCCATGCTAGGTGGGTTATTCTCAGAGGAGTGGACTCTGCTCCTCATTCACGAGAAAGGGCCGATAACCGGGATGCCCAGTCCCACGATCCAAAAAGATCAAAGCAAATCAAAATAATTAAACAAAACTCCCCCAGGGCTGTTGTATGTTGGAGGCACTCGTTGTTTCGAGCAAGCCATGGATTGATGCTTGTTGGTGGTTGGGGGAGTATAAACCTTTACCATTCTGTTTGGGAACTGCCTATAATGCATTAAGTGTGGAAGATACATCCATCTCATAGGTGTTGCGTTGACAGCAAAAGTATGCCGCTCAAAATGTTATTCAATCTCTATTTTAAAATCGAGCTCTGGCACCTCTACAAATCCCTGCTTCCCTCTGCGAAGGGCCTATCTATTTACTTTTATGTTGAGTCATCACCCTTCTTATTAAAAGCACCCGCTGGAGAGCACACTGTCATTTGCATTCATTACTATTGATTTATATTGGGTATGACTTGACTGGATCTATTTTACCATGAATTACAATGTTTAGTCAGTCCTTGATCTTTCAAGGTGCTCTGCATTTATGTTTTGCGGTCTCAGAAAGGGCTAGCGAGATACCATTTTGTTATATCATGTTATAATTATTTTGAGAAAGTCTTGTCATCCGAGTTTTGTTATTATGGCTCGCTAGCTGATTATGCTATTAATATGAGTAATTGTGAGAGTTAAGTGTTATTGTCAGTATGGTTAGTTCATAATATTTGCTGAAACTGGAATGCTAGCTTTTCATGTTTACAACAACAAGAGCAAACATAGTTTGTAATTTTTTTTCTTTATCACTTTCAGTTTATCAACTGAATTGCTTGAGGACAAGCGAAGGTTTAAGCTTGGGGGAGTTGATACGTCTCCAACGTATCTACTTTTCCAAACACTTTTGCCCTTGTTTTGGACTCTAACTTGCACGATTTGAATTAAACTAACCCGGACTGAAGATGTTTTCAATAGAACTGCCATGATGTTGTTTTATGTGTAGAAAAGAAAAGTTCTCGGAATGTCCTGAAAATCCACGGAGGCACTTTTTGGAATTAATAAGAATTTCTGGGAGAAAGAAATACACCAGGAGGGCCAGGGTCTGTCCACGAGTTAGGGGGGCTCGCCCCCTGTAGGGCGCGCCCCCTATCTCATGGGCCCCCTAGAGCTCCACCGACCTCAACTCCAACTCCATATATTCCGTCTCGCGGAGAAAAAAATCATAGAGAAAGTTTCATCGCGTTTGACGACACGGAGCCGCCGCCAAGCTCTAATCTCTCGGGAGGGCTGATCTGGAGTCCGTTCGGGGCTCCGGAGAGGGGGATTCGTCGCCGTCGTCATCATCAACCATCCTCCATCACCAATTTCATGATGCTCACCGCCGTGCGTGAGTAATTCCATCGTAGGTTTGCTGGACGGTGATGGGTTGGATGAGATTTACCATGTAATCAAGTTAGTTTTGTTAGGGTTTGATCCCTAGTATCCACTATGTTGTGAGATTCATGTTGCTATGACTTTGCTATGCTTAATGCTTGTCACTAGGGCCCGAGTGCCATGATTTCAGATCTGAACCTATTATGTTTTCATGAATATATGTGTGTTCTTGATCCTATCTTGCAAGTCTATAGTTACCTATTATGTGCTATGATTCGACAACCCCGAAGTGACAATAATCGGGATACTTCTCGGTGATGACCGTAGTTTGAGGAGTTCATGTATTCACTATGTGTTAATGCTTTGGTCCGGTTCTCTATTAAAAGGAGGCCTTAATATCCCTTAGTTTCCACTAGGACCCCGCTGCCACGGGAGGGTAGGACAAAAGATGTCATGCAAGTTCTTTTCCATAAGCACATATGACTATTTACGGAATACATGCCTACATTACATTGATGAATTGGAGCTAGTTCTGTGTCACCCTATGTTATAGCTATTACATGAGGAATCGCATCCGGCATAATTATCCATCACTGATTCATTGCCTACGAGCTTTTCATATATTGTTCTTCGCTTATTTATTTTTCCATTGCTACTGTCACAACTACTACAAAAACCCAAAAACATTTATCTTTACTTTTGCTACTGTTACCATTATTATCATACTACTTTGCTACTAAATACCTTGCTGCAGATACTAAGTTATCCAGGTGTGGTTGAATTGACAACTCAACTGCTAATACTCAAGAATATTCTTTGGCTCCCCTTGTGTCGAATCAATAAATTTGGGTTGTACTTCATCCTCGAAAGTTGTTGTGAACGTTTCGCTAGCTCAATATGATGACTACTTGATAGTTTAGTGTACCATGCTTAACGGCTTAGAATCGGGACTTCAAAGATGTTTTCAACGTCATAGACCATATGAGATGTTCCAGGAGTTGAAGTTAATATTATAAGTAAATACCCGACTTGAGAGATATGAAGTCTCCAACAAGTTCTATAGCTAAAAGATGAAGGAGAATTTTCTGGGTACTACAATCGCTTGAATCAAGTGGGAGTTAATCTTCCAGATAAGATAATGATTGACAGATTTCTCTAGTCACCATCACCAGGTTACTAGAACTTCGTGATGAACTGTAGTATGCAAGGGATGACGAAAACGATTCCCGAGCTCTTCGTGTAGTTGAATCGACGAAGGTAGAAATCAAGAAAAGAGCATCAAGTGTTGATGATTGACAAGACCACTAGTTTCAAGAAAAAGGGAAAAGGGAAAGAAAGGGAACTTCAAGTAGAATGACAAGCAAGTTGTCACTCCCGTGAAGAAGCCCAAAGCTAGACCAAAGCCTGAAACTGAGTGCTTACACTGCAAAAGAAATGGTCACTGGAAGCGGAAATTCCCTGAATATTTCATGGATAAGAAGGATGGCAAAGTGAACAAGGGTATATTTGATATACAGGTTATTGATGTGTACCTTACTAGTGTTTATAGTAGCCCCTGGGTATTTGATACTTGTTCGGTTGCTAAAAAATTAGTAATTCAAAATAGGAGTTACAGAATAAACAGAGACTAGTTGAGGGTGAAGTGATGATGTGTGTTGGAAGAGGTTCCAATATTGATATGATCATCATCGCACACTCCCTATACTTTCGGGATTAGTGTATAACCTAAATAAATGTTATTTGACGTTTGCGTTGAGCATGAATATGATTTGATCATGTTTATTGTAATACGGTTATTCATTTAAAGTCAGAGAATAATTGTTGTTCTGTTTACATGAATAAAACCTTCAATGGTCATACACCCAATGAAAATAGTTTGTTGGATCTCAATCGTAGTGATACACATATTCATAATATTGATGCCAAAAGATGCAAAGTTGATAATGATAGTGCAACTTATTTGTGGCACTGCCGTTTGGGTCATATCGGTGTAAAGCGCATGAAGAAACTCCATAAAGATGGACTTTTGGAATCATTTGATTATGAATCATTTGATGCTTGCAAACCGTGCCTTATGGGCAATATGACTAAAACCCCGTTCTCCGGAACAATGGAACGATCTACTGACTTGTTGGATATAATACATACTGATGTATGCAGACCAATAAGTATTAAGGCTCGTGGCAGGTATCGTTATTTTCTGACCTTCATAGATGATTTGAGCAGATATGGGTATATCTACTTAATGAAACATAAGTCTGAAACATTTGAAAAGTTCAAAGAATTTCAGAGTGAAGTGGAAAATCATTGTAACAAGAAAATAAAGTTTCTACGATCTGATCGTGGAGGAGAATATTTGAGTTACGAGTTTGGCCTTCAGTTAAAATAATGTGGAATAGTTTCACAAACTCATGCCACCTGGAACACCACAGCGTAACGGTGTGTCCGAACATCATAACCGCACTTTATTTGATATGGTGCAATCAATTATGTCTCTTACCGATTTACCAATATCGTTTTGGGGTTATGCATTAGAGATAGCTGCATTCACGTTAAAAGAGGGCACCATCTAAATCCGTTGAGACGACACCGTATGAACTATGGTTTAGCAATAAACCTAAGCCGTAATTTCTTATTTTCAACCTGATAAGTTCGAACCCAAATCGGAGAAATGTGTCTTCATAGGATACCCAAAGGAGACTGTTAGGTACACCTTCTAATCACAGAACTGAAGGCAAAATATTCGTTGCTAAGAATGGATCCTTTCTAGAGAAGGAGTTTCTCTCGAAGAAGTGAGTGGGAGAAAAGTAGAACTTGGTGAGGTAATAGTACCTTCTCCCGAATTGGAAAATAGTTCATCACTGAAATCAGTTCCAGTGATGCCTACACCAATTAGTGAGGAAGCTAATGATGATGATCATGAAACTTAAAATCAAGTTACTATAGAACCTCGTAGGTCTTCCCGAGTACGGACCGCACCAGAATGGTATGGTAATCCTATTCTGGAAGTCATGTTACTAGATCATGATAAACCTACGAACTATGAGGAAGCGATGATGAGCCCAGATTCCGCGAAATGGTTTGAGGCCATGAAATCTGAGATGGGATCCATGTATGAGAACAAAGTGTGGACTTTGATGGACTTGCCCGATGATCGGCAAGCCATAGAAAATAAATGGATCTTCAAAAAGAAGACGGACGTTGATAGTAGTATTACTATCTACAAAGATCGAATTGTCGCAAAATGTTTTCGACAAGTTCAAGGTGTTGACTACAATGAGATTTTTTCACTTGTATCGATGCTTAAAAGTCTGTCGGAATCATGTTAGAAATTGCCGCATTTTATGAAATTTGGCAAATGGATGTCAAAACTGCATTCCTTAATGAATATCTCAAAGAAGAGTTGTATATGATGCAACCAGAAGGTTTTGTCGATCCTAAATATGCTAACAAAGCGTGCAAGCTCCAGCAATCCAACTGTGGATTGGTGCAAGCATCTCGGAGTTGGAATATACACTTTGATGAGTTTATCAAAGCATATAGTTTTATACAGACTTGTGCTAAAGCCTGTATTTACAAGAAAGTGAATGGGAGCTCTGTAGAATTTCTAAAACTATATGTAGATGACATATTGTTGATTGGAAATGATATAGAAATTCTGAATAGCATAAAAGGATACTTGAATAAGAGTTTTTCAAAGAAAGACCTCGGTGAAGCTGCTTACACATTGAGCATCAAGATCTATAGAGATAGATAAGACGCTTGATAAGATTTTTCAATGAGCACATACCTTGATAAGATTTTGAAGTAGTTCAAAATGGAACAGTCAAAGAAGGAGTTCTTGCCTGTGTTGAAAGGTGTGAAGTTGAGTAAGACTCAAAACCCGACCATGGCAGAAAATAGAAAAAGAATGAAAAGTCATTCCCTATGCCTCAGTCATAGGTTCTATAAAGTATGCTATGCTGTGTACTAGACCTATTTGTATACCTTGCTCTGAGTTTGGCAAGGGAGTGCAATTTTTAATCTAGAAGTAGATCACTAGACAACGGTCAAGAGTATCCTTAGTAAGGACTAAAGAAATATTTCTCGATTATGGAGGTGATAAAAGAGCCTGTCGTAAAGAGTTACATCGGTGCAAGCTTTTACACCGATCTAGATGACTCTAAGTCTCAATCTGGATACATATTGAAAGTGGGAGCAATTAGCTAGAGTAGCTCCATGCAGAGCATTGTAGACATAGAATATTTGCAAAATACATACAACTCTGAATCTGACAGACTCGTTGACTAAACTTCTCTCACGAGCAAAACATGATCATACCTTAGTACTCTTTGGGTGTTAATCACATAGCGATGTGAACTATGAGTATTAATCACATACAGATGTGAATATTGGTGTTAAATCACATGGTGATGTGAAATAGATTATTGACTCTAGTGCAAGTGGGAGACTGAAGGAAATATGCCCTAGACGTAATAATAAAGTTATTATTTATTTCCTTATTTCATGATAAATGTTTATTATTCATGCTAGAATTGTATTAACCGGAAACATAATACATGTGTGAATATATAGACAAACATAATGTCACTAGTATGCCTCTTCTTGACTAGCTCGTTAATCAAAGATGGCTGAGTTTCCTAGCCATAGACATGAGTTGTCATTTAATTAATGGGATCACATCATTAGAGAATGATGTAATTTACTTGACCCATTCTGTTAGCTTAGCACTTGATCGTTTAGTATGTTGCTATTGCTTTCTTCATGACTTATACATCTTCCTATGACTATGAACTTATGCAACTCCTGTTTACCGGAGGAACACTTTGAGTGCTACCAAACGTCACAACGCAACTGGGTGATTATAAAGGGGCACTATAGATGTCTCTGAAGGTACTTATTGAGTTGGCGTATTTCGAGATTAGGATTTGTCACTCCGATTATCGGAGAGGTATCTCTGGGCCCCTCTCGGTAATACTCATCACTATAAGCCTTGCAAGCATTGTGACTAATAAGTTAGTTGCGGGATGAAGTATTACGGAATGAGTAAAGAGACTTGCCGGTAACGAGATTGAACTAGGTATGATGATACCGACGATCGAATCTTGGGCAAGTAACATACCGATGACAAAGGGAACAACGTATGTTGTTATGTGGTTCGACCGATAAAGATCTTCATAGAATATGTAGGAGCCAATATGGCCATCCAGGTTCCGCTATTGGTTATTGACCAGACAAGTGTCTCGGTCATGTCTACATAGTTCTCGAACCCGTAGGGTCCGCACGCTTAACGGTCATTGACGATATAGTATTATATGAGTTATGTATGTTGGTGACCGAATGTTGTTCGGAGTCCCGGATGAGATCACGGACATGACGAGGAACTCCGGAATGGTCCGGAGATAAAGTTTGATATATGGGATAATAGTGTTCGATCTCCGGAAGGGTTCCAGAATTCACCGGAAGGGGTTCCGGATGTTTCCCGAAATGTTTGGGTACGAGAACACGTTATTTGGGCCAAAGGGGAAAGCCCACGAGGCTTTTGGAAAGTGCAAAAGGAAGTTTTGCGGAGACTAGAGGCTAGACGCTAGGAACCCTAGCGTCTAGGGGGTAGACGCCGGGAACCCTGGCGTCTAGCCCTGGAGTCCGTGTAGGACTCTTGCCTTTCGGGCAAAACCGACTTTAAGGAGGCTTTTACTCCAAGTTTCGACCCCAGGGCTCAACATATGAATAGGGCTCAACATATAAATAGAGGGGCAGGGCTAGCACCAAAGACACATCAAGAAACACCAAGCCGTGTGCCGGCAACCCCGTCCCCTCTAGTTTATCCTTCGTCATAGTTTTCGTAGTGCTTAGGCGAAGCCCTACGGAGATTGTTCTTCACCAACACCGTCACCACGCCGTCGTGCTACCGGAACTCATCTACCACTTCGCCCATCTTGCTGGATCAAGAAGGCGAGGACATCATCGAGCCGAACGTGTGCAGAACTCGAAGGTGCCGTGCGTTCGGTACTTGGATCAGTCGGATCGTGAAGACGTACGACTACATCAACTGCGTTGTCATAACGCTTCCGCTTAGCGATCTTCAAGGGTATGAAGATACACTCTCCCTCTCGTTGCTATGCATCACCATGATCTTGCGTGTGCGTAAGAATTTTTTTAAAATTACTACGTTGCCCAACAGTGCTAATTGCATTTGGATACGAAATTGACACTGACTTGGCGCGCCAGTTCGGCGTGGGGCCTTTTTGCGGAAACCCCCTCAACTTTTTTTATTTCTCACAGAAAAATCCTATCAACACGCGGCCGATGCCATTTCATTTTGACTCTATGACACATGGGACCCGCCTGTCAGTACGTGAAAAAAAATGAAACAAACACCCACTGGTCTAGAACCCAAGACCAACTGCTGGGTAGCTAGCCGTCCAAGCCACTCCAACATTACATTGCAATGACAAATTATGATAATAGTTTTTAATGTAGTATCAGGAGGATGCATGTTTTTTTTGAGCAACCATCAGGAGGACGCATGTGGGACTTATATGAGCCGCAAATAGCGCGGTCCATTTTGCACGCACTAGTTTTTTAATACATATGTAAAACGTAAGTAATAAAAATAATGTTCAAATATTTGTGTGTTGTAAATATTATATACAAACAGTGATTTGTAAATAAAATTATTTGAATATACACCCATGTACTCCCTTCGTAAAGAATATCCAAACACTCTTATATTTCTTTACAGAGGGAGTATTACATTTGGCAAATACAGAGATTTAAATATTTATTAAATGGATACAAAAAAATTAGACACCTGTAGCTTATATTTAAATTATACGAAATGATGAACACAAACATTCGTGCGATATAATTTTCACTCGTGATTTATTTTCAAAAAAATATAATTGAAATATTAGCCACTAATGAATATTCATATGTAATTTCAAATTTTAAATTATGAAAATTTAGTTATACAAACATTGAAATATAAACATGTATTGTTATTAATTATCCAAACATTTTTGTAATTCATAAATCTTATCTTAAATATATGAATATTTTTAAAATAACATGTGAACAGTTATGAAGCGTAATTTATTAAGTTTGTATGTATAATATTTATACCACACAAATAATTAAACGTTATTTTCATTACTGAGATTAGAAGTTACATACCTTTTACAAATTTCTAGCAAAGAACAGATGCAAATGGGTCTATTTCAGCTCGACGAGTGTCTTTGTTCTGCTACATTAGTTATTCATTTTGTGACGTGAATACTAGAAGGTGTAGTTGCTACTCCCTCCGTCCGGAAATACTTGTCATCAAAATGGATAAAAAAGGATGTATCTAGAACTAGATGTATTTTAGTTCTAGATACATCCTTTTTTATCCATTTTGATGACAAGTATTTTCGGACGGAGGGAGTACATCTTAAGGCAGGGTCAAGGGTTCGAGATACGGGAGCTCTTTTTTTCGTTAATTTTCACATTGCACTGACATATGGGACCCACCTCTCATAGAGGCAAAAAAAATGCCAATTCAAGATGGCTTTTGCAAAAAACAAAAAAAAACAAAACAGGCCACATGCTCTCCTCTTAGCCTTCCAATCTCCCATGCCACGCAGCCAAGTCAGTATCGTTTCGTATACAAACGTGATTTGCATTGTACTTGCACGTCTAAGCCAAGTTTTTGCACCAGTTCAATATATGCCATAAGTTCTAGCATCAAAGTGACTGTTTACGCCAAGTTCAGGCACCACCGGTGTAATTGACTCAAGAAAAAACTATTTTGCTAAGTCGGTTCTTCACCGTGTGTTCGTGCTGCGCTCTGGTCCCTTCGTTTACAGTTACCGCCGTTCACACCATTGTTGCTTGTTCGAGACATACAATGCAATTAGCGGCTCACCGAATGCATTTGCTAATAAAAAGGAACTAATGCCATAAAAAATACTCCCCTTGATGAGATCCATGACACCCGTTAATGCAAAATGGTCAGCATTTGCCACTTACTCGCATTTCATGTTCTCAACCTTTTGCATTCAAACTTTTGATACAAGGACTCATCTACCCGTCACCATTTAAACCTAAAACAGAGCATCCATTTACCTCGCGTCTTCTTTTTTCACTTGAGCCGCTTTGCCCCATCCCCTTCTCGCATCGCCTCCTCACATGCCTCCTTGCCGCATCACATTCCCCTAGTCTCCCACCCCTTTTTTTCTTTCCGAAGTCTTACTCGGCCACCACTGCCATTAACAGAGGAGTCAAATCTTGTCCTTGGTAATCTAATAAGATGTCCATCTATAATCCCAAGAGGGAGTTGTACTACTACCCGTCCAATTAACCTCCAAAGATGGATGTCCATCCTTCTTGGGCTGTAATTACCCTCTTGCTATGATTAGTTGTCACAGCTGTTCAATATTCACAAACCATTTTTCAAAAAGAAAAAAAAATCACAAACCATCCGCACCGACGGTTAGAATTTCTTTGAAGTCACAAACCTCAGGATCGATGAGCGATCGACGTCACCTTCCTCCTCCACCTCCTCCGAGCATTGATGCAAGCTCTTTATCACACCATAACCGAGTCACTCCTTGCAGCTCTGACCAGTCCACCCGTCATTGCAAATGACCGCTCCTTACTCCCCGCTCCTTCTACCAGCCCTCATCCTCTCATGTCCGACGGCACGGAACAGTTTGCTGGTCAGCCACATCGCGCATTACGCGAATTCTTTCAAAATTGAAAATTTATTAGGTCCAAAGATTTCAGATATGAAAATTGCCTTTCAACTTTTATTTGACCGGGTCAAACCCTGCAGTTCCATTGTTCCACAAGAACCTCACACAAAACCTCCGCCGACTTCCGGCTTGTCCAAATCAGCCGCCCCCGACCTCTCCACGCCTTTCCCTCACAAAAATTGGAACTTTCCCGACGCTTCCGGCCACCACCGCCGCCCCACCTCTCCGACGCGGCCGTCACCGGCGGCTCCCTCCTCGCCTGCGCACGCACGTCGCCGCTCCCATGGTTCGCGGCTTCCTCCCTGCTCCGAACCCTAAGCCCCTATCCCCCTCGCGCCGCCCGTCTCGCTCACCCCTCCCCCTCATCTCCCGCAGGATTCCTCCCCGGCCGCCGTCGCGCCGACCGAGGCCTCGGCCCCGCCGCTCGAAGACTGCCTCCGCCTCCTCCGCGGCGAGCGCGACGAGCAGAAGCTGGCGGGCCTCCTCATCGCCGCCACCGTCTGCCGCGCCGGCGACGCCGCCGCCGTCGCCCAGGTCTACCGCGCCGTCGGGCCCCGGTTCCTCCGCCGCCTCCTCAACACCGGTAAGAAGCACCAGGGGAACGCGTGGCCTGTTCCCCGTACTGAATTTCTTTGGGTTGTGGTTGGCGGCGCCGTGCCGGTGTCTCATTGGGGATTTTTGCTCCGTGCGCGCTGCAGGGCTGGGGAAGGTGGAGGGCGGGAAGGAGGAGGAGCGGGAGGCGTACCTGCGGCTCGCCGTGACCGTGCTTGCCGGGCTCGCGCGCGCCCCGGAGGTTGCGGCCGACGCCGGGGTCGTCTCCACCGTGCCCCTCATCGCCGAGGTTGTCTCCAAATCGTAAGAACTTTCGCTCCATGTTCCCTTCTAATCTACTCCCTCCGTTCCAAAATAGATGACCCAACTTTGTACTAAAGTTAGTACAAAATTGAGTCATCTATTTTGGAACGGAGGGAGTAATACTGATGCAATTTAAGTGGTATGCGTTCAGACATTTGCTTAGTTTGGCAGTGCTCCCCAATTGAGCAGAGCAAACCTGTGCGATCCTCTCGAATCTAGATTGGGCCAACTGCTTAACTGTTTGGATGCTCTGCTTTGCAAATCACATTTTCTTATGAGCTGCCAAATCATCTGCAGGCCTGATCTGACAATCACTGAAGAATGTTTCGAACTTCTATCGCTGGTTGCTGTAGCCTCTGAAGATGGGGCATATAAGTTTTGTGAGCCTGGAGTTATGGACATGCTCTTCAGTCAAATCTCCAATTTTCCAGATGGTACTAAAATTTTCTAGCCAGCCTCTTGTTTGCTTAATAATTCCATCTCCATCTTGCTTCATCCTACCGAGGAATGTTAGCAGTGACACTTGATCCGACGTTTTAAATTTGTGCACCTGGATGTCTGATGGTTGGTTGCGAACTCTGCTTTTCCTAGGACGATTTGCATAGTATATTGAATCAGTGTCCAAATTAGAAGTATTTACGTGGGTTGGTTGGTGGATTCCATTAGGTATTGCATTCCAGTAACACATTATATTTTCCATAGTTAGGTTGAATTCTTATACAATTGCTCGATTGTTTCGTTTGTAGGTTCAAGGTGCTTAGAGCTTTCCACTCATCTGTTGCAGTTACTTGTTCATAAACTCAGAGCAGACAACATGAGTGTGGAGAAATTGCAAGGCATGGCAAGCATGGTATGGCACACCGGATTGTTTTCCCTGAATATTTATATGTTTCATCTGTCTGGTTGCTAATTTGATGGTTTGATCTATAATTTCTATTGTCATTCAGATAACTTCTCTTGCTATGCTTTTCGGTGTACTTCATACGGCAGTTAAATTTGAATCGCTGCACATGCTTGCGACACTCCTTTCCCAAAAAGAATCTGTAAGAGTAACCCTTTCCCCTAATTTGTTTAATTTGTACTTTGGGGATTTTAGTTTTAACTACTTCTCTGTATTTTTGGGACACTAAAGCCACTTCATGATGCTTTGAGGTCAATGCCATCCACGATCTGGAAATCTCATATCCGTGGTGGGATTATAGACGTTCTCCAAAACCGTGTTGGTATGTCCATGCTTCATATTTTGAAATTACGAATTAATTGTTTCTGTTTCTGCTGTCAAGTTGACAACATAGACCTTACATTGAAGGTTTGACCGTTAAGATCAACTGCATTTGCCCAGGATGATAGTGCTAATATGTGCAACTTTGATAAACTATTATTCTAATACCAACGTGGTGATAATCTGTAATTGAAATGTGCTTAGGTCTACCAGTACCTTTTAATTTTTCTTTCTATTCTAGTTGTCTCTTTTTATAACAGGAGTTTTTTATTCTTGTATCCATAAGCCGTAGATTTGGTTTAAATTTTCCTACAGCTGCAGGGCAGTTTGTGTAGATTGTTTGGAGCAACAGAACTGTAGTATTTATTACTCACTAAAGGGAGGTACAATGTGTTGTGAGAAGAAATTTGTAGGGTAGAAGAATGAATCCTAACTAGTGTTGGAATTCCCCTTCCTTTTTGACATGGTCATGACACTAAGTATTTCTCCACTTTCAGTATCCTCCGAAAAGCTACAAGCTCTTCTTTTGGCGGAGTGCATGATGTCCATCCTAGGCGAGAATTGGTTGTCAGAAGATCATAGAATCCTGGATAACAAGAATGCGATCTCCGTTGACAAGTATGTTTCACATCATCTCTCCCTCTCTCCCCCTCTCTGAGATAAGCATCACTCTGGATGTACTTTTTTTCGTTTTGTATAACAACTTCTAATTTCTGTAGATTTGTACTGCTAGTCCTACAATCTGCAAGAGTTGAAGTTGCTGTCCTTCTAAACGAACTTGCTTTTTTGAAATACGAGTCATCAAAAAGTTCTCAGACAGATGATGCCATCATCCAGAAACAGAGAAACCTGGCTATATTGTTTTCACTGATAGAAAGAATAATCAAAATGATATCAGATGCCAGTAGTGGTGAAGGTATGTATACCATTTCCTTCACTATTTTTGGTTCCATGGGCTGCAACGCTGAAGTAATATATTGCCATTTCTTCTTTTATATTTATAACCTTCAGTTTTCACCTTTTGTATCTTATGGAAGTTTGTCATTAGCTAATAGGAAGCTTTAACAAACTGATTAAAGTAGTCATCTTGCGTTCTCTTTTAAAATAAAATAAACCGTATGCAGGTGAACCAAGTCAGACCATCTGTGAAAAGACCATAATGCAGGTAATTACGGGATTAAATGAGACAATCAGTTTAGTGTTGGACTTCCTGCAGGATGCAAAGGTAAATATTCGAATCTTCTGAATTCTGATGATATGAAATTCAGTACTGGAAGTTAATCTTACAGGATGAAATTTGACAGGATCATGGGCAAAGGAAAGGTGATGATCTTTTGGCAGCTGTGAGAATAGTAGGAAGGTGTGCTTCTCTTAT
>NC_057810.1:681057275-681084061 GCF_018294505.1 Triticum aestivum
GGGTCTTTTGTAATTACTAGTTCCACCTCAAACAAATAATGGTGCACTTCATATTTTCCTATGCACATCATTCACATAAGCTGTTAAACAAAATTATTGTATGGGTGAATTGTTTCCAACATCCTGTAATCCCTTAAATAGAAGTTACATCTGTGTGTTACTCTGTTGCAGCTATCTGGCAGAGGCACCATATGCTTGCCAGGAGAAGACTGGTCATCTACTGGAATTTATCTTTTCTATCGAAGGTCAAGATGAATCAAGGTATTTTCTTGCCCATTTTGTGCTCAGAAGGTGTTGCGCATAACCGAGCATCTTCCTTTGTAGTGCAATTTATTGATGATGGTACCAACTGACATTCTTGCCAACAGCCCCTTCTATTCTGTTCGCTTCATGCTTCCAATGCTATCACAAATAACGACGACAGCTGATGGATGTAGAACTTTGGTGTCATTTGGAGGCTATAAAGCAGTAAGTAGGCATATTTGTTAACTTTATAATAATTGTGACTCCTTTGTTTATTTTGTCCTTGAAATAATTTATAATGCTGATTATACTTGTTCATTGTAACACCCATTTTCCAATTTTAAAATTATAATTGAACCTTTTATGATTTCTGGGTATCTTTCTGGTTTACTAATTTCTAGAAAAAAAAATTAATTTTGCAAATATAAATGTATTTCTGAACAATTTGTGGTGTTCAAAATTTCTAAATGGAATTGTAGGCTGACCCCCCTCCCCTATGCTCCCTGGCTTAGAGCTAGCACAAGAGCTAATATTCAGTGTTTAAACAAATAGTATTATTTTACCTTGGCGCAGGGGTGTTACATTATAAGGTATTGTGGCATAATTGTGGTAGTTCCTTCTAGGTGCTAATCACGTTAGATGAGAGGTTTACTATTTGAAGTGAATCCATGAAAATATGAAATGACTGCATTATGGTTCACCAACTGTTATAATGGAAATTTGGCATAACACAGTTGTCATTTTTCGTTCATTTTTTTCCTGTGACTGTATAACTCATTTGATTGTTTTTGTGTTTACAGGTTATAGACTGCCTCATTAAAATGACCGAGGAGAATGGAATGATGATCGACGATGGTAGCATGTTTTTGGCATGTGATACTATCATAAACATTATGTCAAATGTGAGTAACTACCAAGGTTCAAAACAGTCTCTTACCTAGCATGAGAAAATCTAATAGCATATTTGTACTTGTGTAGAGGAAGAATTATCCTATTCAAATGGAGCCTTGTTTCATCCGCCTCTTGCAAGCACTTATTACATGGGCTGGTACATTCTGCTCCTAATTTCTTTACATAAGCTGAAAAGGATATACTTGCATATTGTTTTTATGGTGGCTCTCAGTTGTAGGCATTTCAAAATGTCTGTTTCTTTCATTTTTGTTACCTGAATTTAGTAAGCGTGACAAATCCTTGTGACCATGAGGTCGGATTCGAGTCCTGTAAACAGCCTCTTGCAGAAATGCAGGGAAGGGCTGCATACAAAAGACCCAAAGTGGTCGGACCCTTCCCCGGACCCTGCGCAAGTGGGAGCTACGTGCACCGGGCTGCCCCCTTAGTAAGTGTGACAAATTCTCATACTAAACTCTGGGAAGAGACGATTGCCTCTGGACTTCAGAAATTACTTCCCTCTGTTGGTCTGTGCATAGTTGTCAAAGTACACATTGGTTGTCCTGGCAAAGTTCCAGAAAACTGTTTAATCTTAAAACCGCTGCTGGGTTAGTTTACATTTGTTTTTCATTTTTCAAATTCTTACAGATGAGCTGTTGTTGTTTTGATGTCTAAGTAGTACAGATACACATCAGTGCAAACACTGACGATTGAATGGTGCCACTAATGTCGTAAACCAGCACCATTTTAAAAACATGTCAGATCATATATGGACTAATTTTGATTGAAACCCTGCACTGGTTTCTCAACCATGATCATGGCAAGAAGTTTATAGCTGCTTGAATCTCTGCATGTTGGCAGATCTGGCATCTCTTGCATGTATGTACTCCTAAAGCAGGATACCAGGATCTATCGCTAGTACAGATATTGATTAGCCGAGGAGAGATGAACTAATCCATACCTAAATCTTTATCATGCTAACTATTGATACCCATTTTCCTGTTGGTTCTCTTCACGAGCTGACCTGTAACACTCTTATTCTCGAATGTGAGCTGATCAATAAGTATGAATATGTGTGAGCTTATAGGAACAACAGATGCTTCATCAGTTGTCATGACAGCCTCCAGCTTATGCACGATGGTGATGGAGTCGACATCAGAAGAGTTTCTCTTGAGCTGCTCAGGTTTTGACCCCAAGACCCTTGGGAGTTTGTCTGACCTCATTGTCAGAAGCTTGCGTCAGGTAACCATGACATCATCTCTTTATTGAGTTTTTTTCCTCCTCCCCCATGCGTTTGCTTCTTTTTTCTAATTCTGGATGTGCTTGCTTGATGTTGGCTTTCTGAATCGTCCTACAGGATATCCCCGACGACGATAGCGAACAGCTTAACCAAAAGCAAATCATTGCATCAGGTAAAGACAGTAACCTGTAGATCTTACAAATGAAGAGGAAGAAAAGGCGGCCCTCATTCGATGTGTGTGATGTGAAACAACATCTTCTAATTTCCCCTTTGTACTGATTGCAGGTTATAGGCGCTGGGCTGATCGATTCCCGAGTGTTAGAAATGTTGTGCATCAGCATGCATCTGTCTGACCTTGTCTGCCCAAAGAGTTTCTGCTGTGAATGAAACCCTGCAGACGGGGAACCCAACGTGCAAGCGTCCCCTCACGGTTAACCGCTTCCTTGGCGGCCATTGGTTCTTCTGTGTATCGTGTGATGCCCTTACGTGAACACTCGTGCGATGGCCACGCAGGATAGGGTTGCAGACTTCTAGTAGTTGGCATGTGTTTTGCGCTAGATTGGATTACATGAAGTGGGAGGCTGAGATGTTAGTACCATATATGTTTTCTCTGCCATTTGCGAAGAACTCGACTATTTTTGTGTAACGACGATGTATCATGTGACATGCTCAGTGTAAAAGAAATGGCATTTGCTCGTTCCTTATTTGCACCTCTGCCTTCTTTCTTTCTTATATGCACATGTGTTGTGTGGATGTGTGGATAAGTGTAAGAACGCTGCACAATGCAGCTCGTCGTTGTAGCCTTGTAGGGCCGTGAATCCGACAAGGAGTATGAGACCGTGAGTTACGTCCCGGGCATGCTGATAGAGGAGATGCCTTCGGCTCCCTGGCGATGACTACAAGCACAATAAGCTTGGTTTATGTTGCATCTTGTTATTTTTGAGATTAGAGCATCTCTAATAGACCCTTTATCGCATGGACTTTTAAAGTGAGTACAAGGGCTGGAGAAATCGTGTTTTGAGTGCTGGCGCAGGCTGCTTTATTCGGCCGCAGCCTGCGCCAACCTTCAAAACACATGTTTTTTTTTTCTCAAACCTCGAGACATTTATTTTGGGACAGAGAGAGTATACATAGAAATATGAAATCAATATAAATTAAAATCTAAATATTACAATACAACAATCACCCAAATTACAATAATGATTCAAATCTAAGAATTAAACTTATAATTCAATACAAGAATGGTTCCGCATACAACAATGATACAAATCACACATGAATTAAATTAAATAAATGTAAAAATGGTTGGTTTTATTGCTGCCCATGCCCTTGCCAATTGTGCACAATGAGATCATGCTGAAGTTGGTGGTGGGTGTTTGAGTCTTCAATTTCCGCCGGCGGTGTGTTCTCGGTGGTGGTGCTGGGCGAATCAGTGTGGTGGACCGGGTCTGTAGCGGCCCGGCGTGTGTTTCCGCCGGCGGATATGGCCGGAACCAAAGGCGGCGGGTGGCTGCGGAATGGGGGAGGGGAACGCACGCGGGCGAAAATGTCCCTCCCGCCAATTGCTTTTCCATGATACAGGGCACCGACGGGGTGGGGAAAACCTGTGTTTTCGCTGGTCAGGGGGACAAATCACCGCGTCCCTCAATTTTTTTTAAGGATTGTGGGCGTCTAAGGTGTCTATTTGGGTCATTTTTTCTGTGCAAAACTGTAAACTGGCGGTTGTTTTGCAGTTCGACGCGATATAAGGGGGTCCGCTAGAGATTCTCTTGCTAACCGCCAGGCCAGGCAAACACAAAATCACTAAATCTAAGATTACGCACGTCAAAATCAAATCAAACATAACACCCGTGACCAGTGTCCTTGCATGCATGTCGCACGAGATTTCATTACTGGAAATCAATGTCCATTATTGGACAATGATGCTAGAGTGCAACTCAGTCACAAACGACGCAAACGCAGCGACTGTCAAAAGGAGGCTTGCCGGTGCAGTAGGCTTCCTTGACGTGCTTCCACACATTCTTGCACCAAACCTGGCATTTTATTGTTGGGCACAGAATGGTCGGTACACTGTGTGTTTGGCAATGCTCTGTAGACAACATACATACATCAGTAAAACAATTCCAAACTGAAAGGGTCCAAAGAAATTCATGCAGTTGAATTAACAATATTCATGACGACTCGTTCTACTCCAGTTGGAAGTTCAAAGGAAACACATATATAGGAATAGAGAGATCAATTTTGTACCAGCGTGAGTGGAATTTCCTAGTAGCACAAGCACCATAAGGCAAAGCAGAATAGTTTTCCTCTCCATAAGATCAGGCACCAAACTTCTTCTTGTTCTCTTTTCTACTACTTGGGGTTCAAGGAGCATACATGACGTGCTATATTTATAGACTTATTATAGAGAACATTTGCTGCTAGTTCACTCAAATAAAAAAAGTCAACGCAGTCTCAGCGTACTATATCTTGAACTATACTACTATCTAAATCTAATAGCATTAAATATATGATATATCGGGAGGGTCGTTTTGGCTCTGGCGTGCACATGCTCCCTAATGATCAGTAAATTCAAAATAAATAGTAAATAAAATTAAAAAAATTCTGATTCATTTTGTAGATGTTCTTGTTAGTGTAATAAGTGTGCTTGATAATTTTTATGCGAAATGGGATGACGGTGCTTCGTCGGTGAAAGAAAACAAAAATAAGCGTAAGATTTATCGTATGACTTTTTTTTTCACAGATCAAAATACTTAATCTTTCCTCCTAAAAATTTGCAGGTAGCATTTTAGTGCGACAATGAATACATCTATTTTTTTGGACGTCTGCAAAAAATATTTTTGATGGGCACGAGCATATGCTCCCAAGAGCCGAATTGGATTTCCTATATTTAGTGTTGTATCTAATACAACCCTCATCTAATGTCTTCTGTGAGAGAATTTTATCAAAATGTCCTGGATTTTCTACCAAGATCTATTATCTAGATTAAGGTAAGGTTGCTTTCTCTTTCCTCATTGAATTGCTTAGGTTGCATGGCTAAGATATATACACAATGAATGAGAGAGTGATTCAAAATTATAGAGCATTTTCAATTTAAAAGAATTGAGTGAGAGATTGTTGACTCGGTCAAAATCGGTGACCCAATTCCAAATTGGTGACTTTAATTGAATGAGAGGCCTCCAATCCTAGGGAGCTTAGTGATATAGTAGATAGATGTAGCATTGTAACTGCCCTCATTTGTACAAACTGGTTCTCCTTTTATGATTATATCCATTTAATGTGATTATATTGGCCTATATCTATCCCGATGTAAATTTGGGACCTAGTCTAAATTAATTGTGCACATTGAATATATGTGATCTGATCTAACCTATTAAACATCCTATCATTTGAGTTATTTTTTTCATGTCCTATTCAATTACCAGGCGGGCACCCCCACCAACAAGTCACTTGTATAAAACCATGTGCGGTCTAGAACATCACACTCACCTAATTGTTGTTACGATGTGACACTACTGTAGAATACCCCTTTTGAAGATTCGCTTGCAGAGAAGGGCTCAGTAAACCATCTGGTTGCACCCACGTCAAAAATAAAAGAGAGAGACCACTATTGAAACGTTTTCCTACCCTAGTCGCCGCCAGGAGCCAGGCGACTAGGGAGGCCATCTTCTTCCACCTATCTCCACCAGCGAGGGTGCTGCCCCCCTCTCCCTTCGGTTACTGCTCCGGCGGCAGGAGGGAGGGGGACCCCGTTCCTCCGCTCTGCAGTTAGGGTTTGGATTTGTAGGTCGTGGTGCGCCGTTGGGGTGGTGGGAGTGGCGCCCAGACGAATAAATTCTACCTCAACTTCACTCCCACACCGACGGTGCCCTTCATGGTGGCGTCTCGGAGTTGATGGCATTGTGTGTTTGCCGATCCTACAGATCGGCGGCGTTAGGGTTCATGGATGTTCTCGGCGAGGCGGTGGCCACGACTCAATCAGGTGTGTCTCTCCGACGTCATGGTGGAGCAAGAAGGTTTTTTCATACAGGAGTACGCGTAGACGGTTGTCTACGCAAGTGATAGCAGGAAGACGGTGCATCTTGTGCTGGGTTTGTGGTTGAAGGGTGACGGTTCTGGTTTCCTCCTCCGACACTGTAGTCGTGTGGGGGTGTCAGTTCTGAAGTTCGATGGCATGTCCGGGGACATGTTGCCCCGGTCTGGTTCTTTCAACGGCAATGGTTTTGCTTCAGGCAAAATACTTTGGAGCTCCGTAAAGTTGCTGATCAGCAATGCAGCCGCGTCGAGCTCGGGTGAAGAGGTGATCTGTCTCCTTTTTCTTACTGGAGAGGGAGAAGCATTATTTTTTTGCATATGATTATCCTATCTTTTCAGTCCTGTAATGTCGATGTTTACGTGGCTTGTAAGTGAATCTTTATTTTATTAATGAGCACTACAAGAAATATGTCAACTTGTGACCACCACTATTGGTCACTGAAAGGTCATAGTTTTTCATTTGCGACCTTTTTGTGACCAAAAACAGAAGGTCAAAAGCTGATGGTCGTAAACTGACTATAGCGACCTTCTTTGCGATGTGTAAAAGGTCGTTGGTTTCACGACCAAATTTTTGATCACAAGCAACATCCCCAGACCACGTAGGCATCCAGCATGGCAAGCTGACGTGGATAGGAATCAGCCCGGTCCGATTCAGTGTTTTACATGGGCCGAGCCCAACAATTCAGCCCATTTATTGTTTTTTTCCTTTCAAGTTTGGTCAGCTACATGGGCCAAGCCCAACAGACTTTTATTTTTTGGGCAACAGAATTTTACACTGCACTTTTTTTTGGCCTCGTCCTTTTTCCAGCCCATTTGTCAGTTTTCTTTTATTTCTTTTCCATTTTAAAGTAGGTCCCACTAGTAAAATGGGAACCAATTACCACAAGTCAGTTCTATATTTCTGCAATTAGATAATGTGATTCAAAAAGAGCCAATAAGGCATAATATTTCATACAACAGCCAAGCAAAGTACATTACAATCAAAGTACAAATCAAAGTACACCCAAAACTGAGATTACATTACAACGACCAAGCAAAGTACATAGTACAAATCTAGTATTTAGCTATAAAATACAACTAAATATACACATAACTAGCTTCACACATAACTATCTCCAGTGAGCTAAAAACACATTGCTGGGTGTGGTTTTTCTTCGGGATTCTTCTTCCTAGAGCTCCTGTACACCCAACTTTTGAAGAATGAAGGCCAACATCTGCAAATAATAAATTATGAAAAGTTAGAAACATAATCAAGTGAATCCGTGAATATAAAATTCTCATAACGATGAAAATTTGCTGCAGTACTTTAGATTTAACAGGAAACTATGCATATAATATTCTCATAACAGCGAAAACTGAGATATATTTTGCAAATGATCAAGTACCATCATAGAGCAAGTTAACACAACAGATGGACAGTACAAGCTATTAGTGATTTTCTACTTTAGAACAGGGCACATGCATCAAGTTTTATAGTCAGGAACAAAGAAGAAGTGCTGGAAGAGGCCAAAGAGATGACATACCCTGGGGCGGCCGAAGATGGTGAAATGATGATCTACTTGTTCTTAGACAGCTCAATGAGCACCTGATATAAAAAAACAGGTTGAATTAATCATAAGCATGCTGAATTAATCAACATTCCTAGCTGAAACACCACACTATGAATGATTGTTCAAGTATAGTATATGCACCTGAATGTAATCAGGTCCATATGTTGCCAGACAGAGATGGCATCTGTATATACCTAGAATCAATCACAAGGTATAGGGAGAGAATTAAACACATATATTCTTATTAGTACTACTAGGTTGCTAGCTAGCTGCATGTATCCATCTAGTAAGCAGCCACAAGTTAGAACACACATCTGATGCCACCATCTTATCTTACACTTGAGGAACTAGTATCAAACTTAAAAAGAAATGCTTGACTAGCTAGCTAGTTTCTTAAAAGATAAGGCATTAAGAGGTATCATCATTCTTTTAATAACTTGCATTGCAACATTCATGATCAATAGCTATGCACAAATGCAAGAAAATCTACACGAAGTGCCCGGCTCGCTTAAATATATTTTTCAAGTGGTTTCTTTACAGCTGGGTATATGTTGCAGTCGACAAAAGAAGATGTATTTGCAGTTGCCTGCCACTCTGGAATGTCGAGGTGCCGCCTGACCTTCTCAATGTCAGCCACCAAGTCCTAGGTGGTGTTCTCCTATAGACAGGCATAGGGAGTGCTCTTCCAGTGCCTCTCTGCAATCAAACACACGCAGATTAAGCACCACAGTCTCCTAGGAACACCGGTGAACAGACACACGAGGGGATCAAAACAAAACCAACCTGGTTGAACAACACGATCCTGTAGAACTCCAGATTGAAGAATCCACAGTTGCCGGGCGAAGTGCCAGCCCAGGACCCCCGTGGAGGAAGACGACAGGCTGCAGACAGAACAAAATCGGTATTACTAAGGGAAGAATTGCAGGTGCGCAACTGGTAAATGTCATAAAGCCTTCAGGTGTGCATCTTTCTTAATAAAAGTACTTACAAATGTAGTCCCATCTCCCACTCCTTGTTACTTGCTACATGAAGTACCCATAGTCCAAGAGAACAATTCACCTGGTGCTAATCATGGTCTGATACTGGGATACGCACAAACTAGTGCCCACATGTGCGCTCTAAATTTAAAAATCAGAATGTTTCTAATGCGTGCATACTAACTAACTGAAGAACTGCTTGAGTTTCAGTGGCCAAGAAGAATCGGATTTTGCATCACCAAGAGAGCACAAGGAAAGGGGATTGGCGGGGTTACCTGCCCTGATGCAAATGAACGCCGGAGGAGGAGGCTGCAGGTCCCGGTGGTGAAGCTGGCACTGATGAAGGCCCGCGTAGAGCGACCCTTGGTGTCGTTGCCCGTTGGAGGTGCGGGGGTCGTGCCGGTGACCCACTGCGGCGGCTAGGGTTCGGACCCGCCGTGGTTGTGGATCCCGCCGCCGTGGCCCTTGCGAGGAGCCCGAGCAGGACCCCACGGGCTTGGCCTTGGATCCGACCGCGGCAGGAGCGACACGGCCTCCCCTCTCGATCTGGGTGCACGGCCGCGGCCCCCCGATCTGGAGCGCAGGGAGATGAAGGAGAGACTAAGGGCGCCAGCGGTTGGGTGGAGGGCAGAGGATGGGCCTCGTGTTGGGGAACGTTGCAGAAAATTAAAATTTTTCCTACAGTTTCACCAAGATCCATCTATGAGTTCATCTAAGCAACGAGTCATGGGAGAGATATTGCATCTACATACCACTTGTAGATTGCGCGTGGAAGCGTTCGAGAGAACGGTGATGATGGAGTCGTACTCGCCGTGATCCAAATCACCCATGACCAAGTGCCGAACGGACAACACCTCCACGTTCAACACACGTACGGAGCGGATGACGTCTCCTCCTTCTTGATCCAGCAAGGGGGAAGGAGAGGTTGATGATGATCCAGCAGCACAACGACGTGGTGGTGGATGCAGCAGAACTCCGGCAGGGCTTCGCCAAGCTGGTGCGGGAGGAGGACGAGGTGTAGCCGGGGGAGGGAGGCGCCAAGACACAGGGTGCGGCTGCCCTCCCCCTGCCCTCCTTTATATAGGCCCCCAGGGGGGCACCGGCCCTGGGAGATCCAATCTCCCAAGGGGCGGCGGCCAGGAGGGTGGAGTGCCCCCCAAGGCTAGTGGGGC
This sequence comes from Triticum aestivum, assembly GCF_018294505.1. Taxonomy (NCBI): domain Eukaryota; kingdom Viridiplantae; phylum Streptophyta; class Magnoliopsida; order Poales; family Poaceae; genus Triticum; species Triticum aestivum. Next base: position 681,067,381 of record NC_057810.1, read on the forward strand.
GCGCCCCCACCTAGGGTTTCCAACCCTAGGCGCAGGGGGGCCCGGGGGGGGGGGGGAACCAGCCCACTAGGGGCTGGTTCCCCTCCCACTTCAGCACACGGGGCCCTCCGGGATAGGTGGCCCCACCCGGTGGACCCCCGGGACCCTTCCGGTGGTCCCAGTACAATACCGGGTGACCCCGAAACTTTCCTGATGGCCGAAACAACACTTCCTATATATAATTCTTTACCTCCGGACCATTCCGGAACTCCTCGTGATGTCCGGGATCTCATCCGGGACTCCGAACAACATTCGGTTTGCTGCATACTCATATTCATACAACCCTAGCGTCACCGAACCTTAAGTGTGTAGACCCTACGGGTTCGGGAGACATGCAGACATGACCGAGACGGCTCTCCGGTCAATAACCAACAACGGGATCTGGATACCCATGTTGGCTCCCACATGCTCCTCGATGATCTCATCGGATGAACCACGATGTCGAGGATTCAAGCAACCCCGTATACTATTCCCTTTGTCAGACGGTATGTTACTTGCCCGAGATTCGATCGTCGGTATCCCAATACCTCGTTCAATCTCGTTACCGGCAAGTCACTTTACTCGTACCGTAATGCATGATCCTGTGCCCAGACACTTGGTCACTTTGAGCTCATTATTATGATGCACTACCGAGTGGGCCCAGTGATACCTCTCCGTTATACGGAGTGACAAATCCCAGTCTCGATCCGTGTCAACCCAACAGACACTTTCGGAGATACCTGTAGTGCACCTTTATAGTCACCCAGTTACGTTGTGACGTTTGATACACCCAAAGCACGCCTATGGTATCCGGGAGTTACACGATCTCATGGTCTAAGGAAGAGATACTTGACATCGGAAAAGCTCTAGCAAAACGAACTACACGATCTTGTGCTATGCTTAGGATTGGGTCTTGTCCATCACATCATTCTCCTAATGATGTGATCCCGTTGTCAGCGACATCTAATGTCCATAGTCAGGAAACCGTGGCTATCTGTTGACCAACGAGCTAGTCAACTAGAGGCTTACTAGGGACGTGTTGTGGTCTAAGTATTCACACGTGTATTACGATTTCCGGATAATACAATTATAGCATGAATAAAAGACAACTATCATGAACAAAGAAATATAAGAATAATCCTTTTATTATTGCCTCTAGGGCATATTTCCAACAGTCTCCCACTTGCACTAGAGTCAATAATCTAGTTACATTGTGATGAATTGAACACCCATAAAGTTCTGGTGTTGATCATGTTTTGCTCGCGGAAGAGGTTTAGTCAACGGATCTGCGACATTCAGATCCGTATGTACTTTGCAAATATCTATGTCTCCATCTTGAACATTTTCACGGATGGAGTTGAAACGACGCTTGATGTGCCTAGTCTTCTTGTGAAACCTGGGCTCCTTGGCAAGGGCAATAGCTCCAGTGTTGTCACAAAAAAGTTTGATCAGCCCCGACGCATTGGGTATGACTCCTAGGTCGGTGATGAACTCCTTCACCCAAATTGCTTCATGCGCTGCCTCTGAGGCTGCCATGTACTCCGCTTCACATGTAGATCCCGCCACAATGCTCTGCTTGCAGCTGCACCAGCTTACTGCCCCACCATTCAACATATACACGTATCCGGTTTGTGACTTAGAGTCATCCAGATCTGTGTTGAAGCTAGCGTCGACGTAACCCTTTACGACGAGATCTTCGTCACCTCCATAAACGAGAAACATGTCCTTTGTCCTTTTCAGGTACTTCAGGATATTCTTGACCGCTGTCCAGTGTTCCTTGCCGGGATTACTTTGGTACCTTCCTACCAAACTTACGGCAAGGTTTACATCAGGTCTGGTACATAGCATGGCATACATAATAGATCCTATGGCTGAGGCATAGGGGATGATGCTCATCTCTTCTTTATATTTTGCCGTGGTCGGGCATTGAGCCGAGCTCAATCTCACACCTTGCAATACAGGCAAGAACCCTTTCTTGGACCGATCCATTTTGAACTTCTTCAAAATCTTATCAAGGTATGTGCTGTGTGAAAGACCTATGAGGCGTCTCGATCTATCCCTATAGATCTTGATGCCTAATATGTAAGCAGCTTCTCCAAGGTCCTTCATTGAAAAACACTTATTCAAGTAGGACTTAATGCTGTCCAAGAATTCTATATCATTTCCCATCAAAAGTATGTCATCTACATATAATATGAGAAATGCTACAGAGCTCCCACTCACTTTCTTATAAACGCAGGCTTCTCCATAAGTCTGCATAAACCCAAACGCTTTGATCATCTCATCAAAGCGAATGTTCCAACTCCGAGATGCTTGCACCAGCCCATAAACGGATCGCTGGAGTTTGCATACTTTGTTAGCATTCTTAGGATCGACAAAACCTTCCGGCTGCATCATATACAGCTCTTCCTTAAGATAACCGTTAAGGAATGCCGTTTTGACGTCCATCTGCCATATCTCATAATCATAGTATGTGGCAATTGCTAACATGATTCGGACGGACTTAAGCTTCGCTACGGGAGAGAAAGTCTCATCGTAGTCAATCCCTTGAACTTGCCGATAACCCTTAAAGATCCATTTGTTTTCTATCGCTCGCCGATCATCGGGCAAGTCAGTCAATGTCCATACTTTGTTTTCATACATGGATTCTATCTCGGATTGCATGGCTTCTAGCCATTTGTTGGAATCTGGGCCCGCCATCGCTTCTTCATAGTTCAAAGGTTCACCGTTGTCTAACAACATGATTTCCAGGACAGGGTTGCCATAGCACTCTGGTGTGGAACGTGTCCTCGTGGACCTACGAAGTTTAGTAGCAACTTGATCTGAAGTACCTTGATCATCATCATTAATTTCCTCTCCACTCGGTGTAGGCACCACAAGAACATTTTCCTGAGCTGCACTACTTTCCGGTTCAAGAGGTAGTACTTCATCGAGTTATACTTTCCTCCCACTTACTCCTTTCGAGAGAAACTCTTTTTCCAGAAAGGATCCGTTCTTGGCAACAACGATCTTGCCTTCGGATCTAAGGTAGAAGGTATACCCAATGGTTTCCTTAGGGTATCCTATGAAGACGCATTTTTCCGACTTGGGTTCGAGCTTTTCAGGTTGAAGTTTCTTGACATAAGCATCACATCCCCAAACTTTTAGAAACGATAGCTTAGGTTTCTTCCCAAACCATAATTCATACGGTGTCGTCTCAACGGATTTAGACGGTGCCCTATTTAAAGTGAATGTAGCTTGTCTCTAGAGCGTATCCCCAAAATGATAGCGGTAAATCGGTAAGAGACATCATAGATCGCACCATATCCAATAGAGTGCGATTACGACGTTCGGACAGACCGTTACGCTGAGGTGTTCCAGGCGGCGTGAGTTGTGAAACGATTCCACATTTTCTTAAGTGTGTACCAAATTCGTGACTTAAATATTCTCCTCCACGATCTGATCGTAAGAATTTTATCTTTCGTTCACGTTGATTCTCTACGTCATTCTGAAATTCCTTGAAGTTTTCAAAGGTCTCAGACTTGCGTTTCATCAAGTAGACATACCCATATCTACTTAAGTCATCAGTGAGAGTGAGAACATAACGATATCCTCCGCGAGCCTCAACGCTCATTGGACCACACACATCAGTATGTATGATTTCCAATAAGTTGGTTGCTCGCTCCATTGTTCCGGAGAACGGAGTCTTGGTCATTTTGCCCATGATGCATGGTTCGCATGTGTCAAATGATTCATAATCGAGAGACTCTAAAAGTCCATCAGCATGGAGCTTCTTCATGCGCTTGACACCAATGTGACCAAGGCGGCAGTGCCACAAGTATGTGGGACTATCGTTATCAACTTTACATCTTTAGGTATTCACACTATGAATATGTGTAACATTACGTTCGAGATTCATTAAGAATAAACCATTGACCATCGGGGCATGACCATAAAACATATCTCTCATATAAATAGAACAACCATTATTCTCGGATTTAAATGAGTAGCCATCTCGTATTAAACGAGATCCAGATACAATGTTCATGCTCAAACTTGGCACTAAATAACAATTATTGAGGTTTAAAACTAATCCCGTAGGTAAATGTAGAGGTAGCGTGCCGACGGCGATCACATCGACCTTGGAACCATTCCCGACACGCATCGTCACCTCGTCCTTCGCCAGTCTCCGCTTATTCCGCAGCTCCTGCTGTGAGTTACAAATATGAGCAACGTCACCGGTATCAAATACCCAGGAGTTACTACGAGTACTAGTAAGGTACACATCAATTACATGTATATCACATATACCTTTAGTGTTGCCGGCCTTCTTGTCCGCTAAGTATTTGGGGCAGTTCCGCTTCCAGTGACCCTTCCCTTTGCAATAAAAGCACTCAGTCTCAGGTTTGGGTCCATTCTTTGACTTCTTCCCGGCAACTGGCTTACCGGGCGCGGCAACATCTTTGCCGTCCTTCTTGAAGTTCTTCTTACCCTTGCCCTTCTTGAACTTAGTGGTCTTATTGACCATCAACACTTGATGTTCTTTCTTGATTTCAACCTCTGCTGACTTCAGCATTGAAAATACTTCAGGAATGGTCTTCACCATCCCCTGCATATTGTAGTTCAGCACAAAGCTCTTGTAGCTTAGTGGGAGCGACTGAAGGATTCTGTCAATGACCGCCTCGTCCGGAAGGTTGATCTCCAGCTGGGACAGGCGGTTGTGCAACCCAGACATTTTGAGTATGTGTCACTAACAGAACTGTTTTCCTCCATCTTACAACTATAGAACTTGTCGGAGACTTCATATCTCTCGACCCGGGCATGAGCTTGAAAAACCATTTTCAGCTCCTCGAACATCTCATATGCTCCGTGTCACTCAAAACACTTTTGGAGCCCCGGTTCTAAGCCGTAAAGCATGCCGCACTGAACGAGGGAGTAATCATCAGCACGTGACTGCCAAGCGTTCATAACGTCTTGGTTCTTTGGGATGGGTGCTTCACCTAGCGGTGCTTCTAGGACATAATCTTTCTTGGCTGCTATGAGGATGATCCTCAGGTTCCGGACCCAGTCCGAATAGTTGCTGCCATCATCTTTCAGCTTGGTTTTCTCTAGGAACGCGTTGAAGTTCATGTTGACATGAGCGTTGGCCATTTGATCTACAAGACATATTTTGCAAAGACTTTAGACTAAGTTCATGATAATTAAGTTCATCTAATTAAATTATTTAATGAACTCCCACTCAGATTGACATCCCTCTAGTCATCTAAGTGTTATACGATCCGAGTCGACTAGGCCGTGTCCGATCATCACGTGAGACGGACTAGTCATCATCGGTGAACATCTCCATGTTGATCGTATCTTCCATACGACTCATGTTCGACCTTTCGGTCTCTTGTGTTCCGAGGCCATGTCTGTACATGCTAGGCTCATCAAGTTAACCCTAAGTGTTTATGCATGTGTAAAACTGTCTTACACCCGTTGTATGTGAACATAAGGATCTGTCACACCCGATCATCACGTGGTGCTTCGAAACGACGAACTTTAGCAACGGCGCACAGTTAGGGGGGACACTTTCTTGAAATTATTATAAGGGATCATCTTATTTACTACCGTCGTTCTAAGTAAACAAGATGCATAAACATAATAAACATCACATGCAATTATATAAAGTAGTGACATGATATGGCCAATATCATATAGCTCCTTCGATCTCCATCTTCGGGGCTCCATGATCATCTTTGTCACCGGCATGACACCATGATCTCCATCATCGTGTCTTCATAAAGTTGTCACGCCAACGACTACTTCTACTTCTATGGCTAACGCGTTTAGCAATAAAGTAAAGTAATTTACATGGCGTTCTTCAATGACACGCAGGTCATACAAAAATAAAGACAACTCCTATGGCTCCTGCCGGTTGTCATACTCATCGACATGCAAGTCGTGATTCCTATTACAAGAACATGATCTCATACATCACAATATTGAAGGAAATATGCCCTAGAGGCAATAATAAAGTTATTATTTATTTCCTTATAATCATGATAAATGTTTATTATTCATGCTAGAATTGTATTTTCCGGAAACATAATACATGTGTGAATACATAGACAAACAAAGTGTCACTAGTATGCCTCTACTTGACTAGCTCGTTAATCAAAGATGGTTATGTTTCCTAACCATGAACAATGAGTTGTTATTTGATTAACGAGGTCACATCATTAGTAGAATGATCTGATTGACATGACCCATTCCATTAGCTTAGCACCCGATCGTTTAGTATGTTGCTATTGCTTTCTTCATGACTTATACATGTTCCTATGACTATGCGATTATGCAACTCCCGTTTACCGGAGGAACACTTTGGGTACTACCAAACGTCACAACGTAACTGGGTGATTATAAAGGAGTACTACAGGTGTCTCCAATGGTCGATGTTGGGTTGGCGTATTTCAAGATTAGGATTTGTCACTCCGATTGTCGGAGAGGTATCTCTGGGCCCTCTCGGTAATACACATCACATAAGCCTTGCAAGCATTACAACTAATATGTTAGTTGTGAGATGATGTATTACGGAACGAGTAAAGAGACTTGCCGGTAACGAGATTGAACTAAGTATTGGATACCGACGATCGAATCTCGGGCAAGTAACATACCGATGACAATGGGAACAACGTATGTTGTTATGCGGTCTGACCGATAAAGATCTTCGTAGAATATGTAGGAGCCAATATGGGCATCCAGGTCCCGCTATTGGTTATTGACCGGAGACGTGTCTCGGTCATGTCTACATTGTTCTCGAACCCGTAGGGTCCGCACGCTTAAAGTTACGATGACAGTTATATTATGAGTTTATGCATTTTGATGTACCGAAGGTTGTTCGGAGTCCCGGATGTGATCACGGACATGACGAGGAGTCTCGAAATGGTCGAGACGTAAAGATTGATATATTGGAAGCCTATATTTGGATATCGGAAGTGTTCCGGGTGAAATCGGGATTTTACCGGAATACCGGGAGGGTTACCGGAACCCCCCGGGAACCATATGGGCCATCATGGGCCTTAGTGGAAAGGAGAAAGGGGCAGCCCAAGGGGGCTGCGCGCCTCCCCCCTTCCCCTAGTCCTATTAGGACTAGGAGAGGTGGCCGGCCACCCCTCTCCCTCTTTCCCCCTTGGGAATCCTAGTTGGAATAGGATTGGGGGGGAGTCCTACTCCCGGTAGGAGTAGGACTCCTCCTGCGCCTCTCCCTCTTGGCCGGCGCCCCCTCCCCCCTTGGCTCCTTTATATACGGAGGCAGGGGCACCTCTAAACACACAAGTTGATCCACGTGATCGATTCCTTAGCCGTGTGCGGTGCCCCCTGCCACCATATTCCTCGATAATACTGTAGCGGAGTTTAGGCGAAGCCCTGCTGCTGTAGTTCATCAAGATCGTCACCATGCCGTCGTGCTGACGAAACTCTTCCCCGACACTTTGCTAGATCGGAGTCCGGGGATCGTCATCGAGCTGAACGTGTGCTCGAACTCGGAGGTGCCGTAGTTTCGGTGCTTGATCGGTTGGATCGAGAAGACGTACGACTACTTCCTCTACGTCGTGTCATCGCTTCCGCAGTCGGTCTGCGTTGGGTACGTAGACAATACTCTCCCCTCGTTGCTATGCATCACATGATCTTGCGTGTGCGTAGGAAATTTTTTGAAATTACTACGAAACCCAACAGTGGCATCCGAGCCTAGGTTTTTGATGTTGATGTTATATGCACGAGTAGAACACAAGTGAGTTGTGGACGATACAAGTCATACTGCCTACCAGCATGTCATATTTTGGTTCGGCGGTATTGTTGGACGAGACGACCCAGACCAACCTTACGCGTACGCTTACGCGAGACCGGTTCCCTCGACGTGCTTTGCACAGAGATGGCTTGCGGGCGACTGTCTCTCCAACTTTAGTTGAACCAAGTATGACTACGCCCGGTCCTTGCGAAGGTTAAAACGGAGTCTATTTGACAAACTATCGTTGTGGTTTTGATGCGTAGGTGAGATTGGTTCTTACTTAAGCCCGTAGCAGCCACGTAAAACAAGCAACAACAAAGTAGAGGACGTCTAACTTGTTTTTGCAGGGCATGTTGTGATGTGAAATGGTCAAAGCATGATGCTGAATTTTATTGTATGAGATGATCATGTTTTGTAACCGAGTTATCGGCAACTGGCAGGAGCCATATGGTTGTCGCTTTATTGTATGCAATGCAATCGCGATGTAATGCTTTACTTTATTACTAAACGGTAGTGATAGTCGTGGAAGCATAAGATTGGCGAGACGACAACGATGCTACGATGGAGATCAAGGTGTCGCGCCGGTGACGATGGTGATCATGACGGTGCTTCGGAGATGGAGATCACAAGCACAAGATGATGATGACCATATCATATCACTTATATTGATTGCATGTGATGTTTATCTTTTTATGCATCTTATCTTGCTTTGATTGACGGTAGCATTATAAGATGATCTCTCACTAAATTATCAAGAAGTGTTCTCCCTGAGTATGCACCGTTGCCAAAGTTCGTCGTGCCCAGACACCACGTGATGATCGGGTGTGATAAGCTCTACGTCCATCTACAACGGGTGCAAGCCAGTTTTGCACACGCAGAATACTCAGGTTAAACTTGACGAGCCTAGCATATGCAGATATGGCCTCGGAACACGGAGACCGAAAGGTCGAGCGTGAATCATATAGTAGATATGATCAACATAACGATGTTCACCATTAAAAACTACTCCATCTCACGTGATGATCGGTCATGGTTTAGTTGATTTGGATCACGTAATCACTTAGAGGATTAGAGGGATGTCTATCTAAGTGGGAGTTCTTAAATAATATGATTAATTGAACTTAAATTTATCATGAACTTAGTACCTGATAGTATCTTGCTTGTTTATGTTGATTGTAGATAGATGGCTCGTGCTGTTGTTCCGTTGAATTTTAATGCGTTCCTTGAGAAAGCAAAGTTGAAAGATGATGGTAGCAATTACACGGACTGGGTCCGTAACTTGAGGATTATCCTCATTGCTGCACAGAAAAATTACGTCCTGGAAGCACCGCTGGGTGCCAGGCCTGCTGCTGGAGCAACACCAGATGTTATGAACGTCTGGCAGAGCAAAGCTGATGACTACTCGATAGTTCAGTGTGCCATGCTTTACGGCTTAGAATCGGGACTTCAACGATGTTTTGAACGTCATGGAGCATATGAGATGTTCCAGGAGTTGAAGTTAATATTTCAAGCAAATGCCCGAATTGAGAGATATGAAATCTCCAATAAGTTCTATAGCTGCAAGATGGAGGAGGACAGTTCTGTCAGTGAGCATATACTCAAAATGTCTGGGTATAATAATCACTTGATTCAATTGGGAGTTAATCTTCCGGATGATTGCGTCATTGACAGAATTCTCCAATCACTGCCACCAAGCTACAAGAGCTTCGTGATGAACTATAATATGCAAGGGATGAACAAGACTATTCCCGAGCTCTTCGCAATGCTGAAAGCTGCGGAGGTAGAAATCAAGAAGGAGCATCAAGTGTTGATGGTTAACAAGACCACTAGTTTCAAGAAAAAGGGCAAAGGGAAGAAAAAGGGGAACTTCAAGAAGAACGGCAAGCAAGTTGCTGCTCAAGAGAAGAAACCCAAGTCTGGACCTAAGCCTGAAACTGAGTGCTTCTACTGCAAGCAGACTGGTCACTGGAAGCGGAACTGCCCCAAGTATTTGGCGGATAAGAAGGATGGCAAGGTGAACAAAGGTATATGTGATATACATGTTATTGATGTGTACCTTACTAGAGCTCGCAGTAGCACCTGGGTATTTGATACTGGTTCTGTTGCTAATATTTGCAACTCGAAACAGGGACTACGGAATAAGCGGGCACTGGCTAAGGACGAGGTGACGATGCGCGTGGGAAACAGTTCCAAAGTCGATGTAATCGCGGTCGGCACGCTACCTCTACATCTACCTTCGGGATTAATATTAGACCTAAATAATTGTTATTTGGTGCCAGCGTTGAGCATGAACATTATATCTGGATCTTGTTTAATGCGAGGCGGTTATTCATTTAAATCAGAGAATAATGGTTGTTCTATTTATATGAGTAATATCTTTTATGGTCATGCACCCTTGAAGAGTGGTCTATTCTTATTGAATCTCGATAGTAGTAATACACATATTCATAATGTTGAAGCCAAAAGATGCAGAGTTGATAATGAAAGTGCAACTTATTTGTGGCACTGTCGTTTAGGTCATATCGGTATAAAGCGCATGAAGAAACTCCATGCTGATGGACTTTTGGAACCACTTGATTATGAATCACTTGGTACTTGCGAACCGTGCCTCATGGGCAAGATGACTAAAACACCGTTCTCTGGTACTATGGAGAGAGCAACAGATTTGTTGGAAATCATACATACCGATGTATGTGGCCCGATGAATATTGAGGCTCGTGGCGGATATCGTTATTTTCTCACCTTCACAGATGATTTAAGCAGATATGGGTATATCTACTTAATGAAACATAAGTCTGAAACATTTGAAAAGTTCAAAGAATTTCAGAGTGAAGTTGAAAATCATCGTAACAAGAAAATAAAGTTTCTACGATCTGATCGTGGAGGAGAATATTTGAGTTACGAGTTTGGTGTACATTTGAAAAACTGTGGAATAGTTTCGCAACTCACGCCACCCGGAACACCACAGCGTAATGGTGTGTCCGAACGTCGTAATCATACTTTACTAGATATGGTGCGATCTATGATGTCTCTTACTGATTTACCGCTATCTTTTTGGGGATATGCTTTAGAGACGGCCGCATTCACGTTAAATAGGGCACCATCAAAATCCGTTGAGACGACGCCTTATGAACTGTGGTTTGGCAAGAAACCAAAGTTGTCGTTTCTTAAAGTTTGGGGCTGCGATGCTTATGTGAAAAAGCTTCAACCTGATAAGCTCGAACCCAAATCGGAGAAATGTGTCTTCATAGGATACCCAAAGGAAACTGTTGGGTACACCTTCTATCACAGATCCGAAGGCAAGACATTCGTTGCTAAGAATGGATCATTTCTAGAGAAGGAGTTTCTCTCGAAAGAAGTGAGTGGGAGGAAAGTAGAGCTTGACGAGGTAACTGTACCCGCTCCCTTACTGGAAAGTAGTTCATCACAGAAAACTGTTTTAGTGACACCTACACCAGTTAGTGAGGAAGCCAATGATAATGATCATGAAACTTCAGATCAAGATACTGCTGAACCTCGTAGATCAACCAGAGTAAGATCCGCACCAGAGTGGTACGGTAATCCTGTTCTGGAGGTCATGCTACTAGATCATGATGAACCTACGAACTATGAAGAAGCGATGGTGAGCCCAGATTCCGCAAAGTGGCTTGAAGCCATGAAATCTGAGATGGGATCCATGTATGAGAACAAAGTATGGACTTTGGTTGACTTGCCCGATGATCGGCAAGCAATTGAGAATAAATGGATCTTTAAGAAGAAGACTGACGCTGATGGTAATGTTACTGTCTACAAAGCTCGACTTGTCGCAAAAGGTTTTCGGCAAGTTCAAGGGATTGACTACGATGAGACCTTCTCACCCGTAGCGATGCTTAAGTCCGTCCGAATCATGTTAGCAATTGCCGCATTTTATGATTATGAAATTTGGCAAATGGATGTCAAAACTGCATTCCTGAATGGATTTCTGGAAGAAGAGTTGTATATGATGCAACCAGAAGGTTTTGTCAATCCAAAGGGAGCTAACAAAGTGTGCAAGCTCCAGCGATCCATTTATGGACTGGTGCAAGCCTCTCGGAGTTGGAATAAACGTTTTGATAGTGTGATCAAAGCATTTGGTTTTATACAGACTTTCGGAGAAGCCTGTATTTACAAGAAAGTGAGTGGGAGCTCTGTAGCATTTCTGATATTATATGTGGATGACATATTACTGATTGGAAATGATATAGAATTTCTGGATAGCATAAAGGGATACTTGAATAAAAGTTTTTCAATGAAAGACCTCGGTGAAGCTGCTTACATATTAGGCATTAAGATCTATAGAGATAGATCAAAACGCTTAATTGGACTTTCACAAAGCACATACCTTGACAAAATTTTGAAGAAGTTCAAAATGGATCAAGCAAAGAAAGGGTTCTTGCCTGTGTTACAAGGTGTGAAATTGAGTAAGACTCACTGCAGAAGATAGAGAGAATATGAAAGATGTTCCCTATGCATCAGCCATAGGCTCTATCATGTATGCAATGCTGTGTACCAAACCTGATGTGTGCCTTGCTATAAGTTTAGCAGGGAGGTACCAAAGTAATCCAGGAGTGGATCACTGGACAGCGGTCAAGAACATCCTGAAATACCTGAAAAGGACTAAGGATATGTTTCTCGTATATGGAGGTGACAAAGAGCTCATCGTAAAAGGTTACGTTGATGCAAGCTTTGACACTGATCCGGACGATTCTAAATCGCAAACCGGATACATGTTTACATTAAACGGTGGAGCTGTCAGTTGGTGCAGTTCTAAACAAAGCGTCGTAGCGGGATCTACATGTGAAGCGGAATACATAGCTGCTTCAGAAGCAGCAAATGAGGGAGTCTGGATGAAGGAGTTCATATCCGATCTAGGTGTCATACCTAGTGCATCGGGTCCAATGAAAATCTTTTGTGACAATACTGGTGCAATTGCCTTGGCAAAGGAATCCAGATTTCACAAAAGGACCAAACACATCAAGAGACGCTTCAACTCCATCCGGGATCTAGTCCAGGTGGGAGACATAGAGATTTGCAAGATACATACGGATCTGAATGTTGCAGACCCGTTGACTAAGCCTCTTCTACGAGCAAAACATGATCAGCACCAAAGCTCCATGGGTGTTAGAATCATTACAGTGTAATCTAGATTATTGACTCTAGTGCAAGTGGGAGACTGAAGGAAATATGCCCTAGAGGCAATAATAAAGTTATTATTTATTTCCTTATAATCATGATAAATGTTTATTATTCATGCTAGAATTGTATTTTCCGGAAACATAATACATGTGTGAATACATAGACAAACAAAGTGTCACTAGTATGCCTCTACTTGACTAGCTCGTTAATCAAAGATGGTTATGTTTCCTAACCATGAACAATGAGTTGTTATTTGATTAACGAGGTCACATCATTAGTAGAATGATCTGATTGACATGACCCATTCCATTAGCTTAGCACCCGATCGTTTAGTATGTTGCTATTGCTTTCTTCATGACTTATACATGTTCCTATGACTATGAGATTATGCAACTCCCGTTTACCGGAGGAACACTTTGGGTACTACCAAACGTCACAACGTAACTGGGTGATTATAAAGGAGTACTACAGGTGTCTCCAATGGTCGATGTTGGGTTGGCGTATTTCGAGATTAGGATTTGTCACTCCGATTGTCGGAGAGGTATCTCTGGTCCCTCTCGGTAATACACATCACATAAGCCTTGCAAGCATTACAACTAATATGTTAGTTGTGAGATGATGTATTACGGAACGAGTAAAGAGACTTGCCGGTAACGAGATTGAACTAGGTATTGGATACCGACGATCGAATCTCGGGCAAGTAACATACCGATGACAAAGGGAACAACGTATGTTGTTATGCGGTCTGACCGATAAAGATCTTCGTAGAATATGTAGGAGCCAATATGGGCATCCAGGTCCCGCTATTGGTTATTGACCAGAGACATGTCTCGGTCATGTCTACATTGTTCTCGAACCCGTAGGGTCCGCACGCTTAAGGTTACGATGACAGTTACATTATGAGTTTATGCATTTTGATGTACCGAAGGTTGTTCGGAGTCCCAGATGTGATCACGGACATGACGAGGAGTCTCGAAATGGTCGAGACGTAAAGATTGATATATTGGAAGCCTATGTTTGTGAAGGAAATATGCCCTAGAGGCAATAATAAAGTTATTATTTATTTCCTCATAATCATGATAAATGTTTATTATTCATGCTAGAATTGTATTTACCGGAAACATAATACATGTGTGAATACATAGACAAACAAAAGTGTCACTAGTATGCCTCTACTTGACTAGCTCGTTAATCAAAGATGGTTATGTTTCCTAACCATGAACAATGAGTTGTTATTTGATTAACGAGGTCACATCATTAGTAGAATGATCTGATTGACATGACCCATTCCATTAGCTTAGCACCCGATCGTTTAGTATGTTGCTATTGCTTTCTTCATGACTTATACATGTTCCTATGACTATGAGATTATGCAACTCCCGTTTACCGGAGGAACACTTTGGGTACTACCAAACGTCACAACGTAACTGGGTGATTATAAAGGAGTACTACAGGTGTCTCCAATGGTCGATGTTGGGTTGGCGTATTTCAAGATTAGGATTTGTCACTCCGATTGTCGGAGAGGTATCTCTGGGCCCTCTCGGTAATACACATCACATAAGCCTTGCAAGCATTACAACTAATATGTTAGTTGTGAGATGATGTATTACGGAACGAGTAAAGAGACTTGCCGGTAACGAGATTGAACTAAGTATTGGATACCGACGATCGAATCTCGGGCAAGTAACATACCGATGACAAAGGGAACAACGTATGTTGTTATGCGGTCTGACCGATAAAGATCTTCGTAGAATATGTAGGAGCCAGTATGGGCATCCAGGTCCCGCTATTGGTTATTGACCGGAGACGTGTCTCGGTCATGTCTACATTGTTCTCGAACCCGTAGGGTCCGCACGCTTAAAGTTACGATGACAGTTATATTATGAGTTTATGCATTTTGATGTACTGAAGGTTGTTCGGAGTCCCGGATGTGATCACGGACATGACGAGGAGTCTCGAAATGGTCGAGACGTAAAGATTGATATATTGGAAGCCTATATTTGGATATCGGAAGTGTTCCGGGTGAAATCGGGATTTTACCGGAATACCGGGAGGGTTACCGGAACCCCCCGGGAACCATATGGGCCATCATGGGTCTTAGTGGAAAGGAGAAAGGGGCAGCCCAAGGGGGCTGCACGCCTCCCCCCTTCCCCTAGTCCTATTAGGACTAGGAGAGGTGGCCGGCCACCCCTCTCCCTCTTTCCCCCTTGGGAATCCTAGTTGGAATAGGATTGGGGGGGAGTCCTACTCCCGGTAGGAGTAGGACTCCTCCTGCGCCTCTCCCTCTTGGCCGGCGCCCCCTCCCCCCTTGGCTCCTTTATATACGGAGGCAGGGGCACCTCTAAACACACAAGTTGACACAAGTTGATCCACGTGATCGATTCCTTAGCCGTGTGCGGTGCCCCCTGCCACCATATTCCTCGATAATACTGTAGCGGAGTTTAGGCGAAGCCCTGCTGCTGTAGTTCATCAAGATCGTCACCACGCCGTTGTGCTGACGAAACTCTTCCCCGACACTTTGCTGGATCGGAGTCCGGGGATCGTCATCGAGCTGAACGTGTGCTCGAACTCGGAGGTGCCGTAGTTTCGGTGCTTGATCGGTTGGATCGAGAAGACGTACGACTACTTCCTCTACGTCGTGTCATCGCTTCCGCAGTCGGTCTGCGTTGGGTACATAGACAATACTCTCCCCTCGTTGCTATGCATGACATGATCTTGCGTGTGCGTAGGAAATTTTTTGAAATTACTACGAAACCCAACAAATATATCATTCATCATTCATCACAATTTCTGGCCATATCACATCACATGACAATTGATGCAAAAACAAGTTAGACGTCCTCTAATTGTTGTTGCATCTTTTACGTGGCTGCAATTGGGTTCTAGCAAGAACGTTTTCTTACCTACGAATAACCACAACGTGATTTTGTCAACTTCTATTTATCCTTCATAAGGACCCTTTTCGTCGAATCCGCTCCAACTAAAGTGGGAGAGACAGACACCCGCTAGCCACCTTATGCAACTAGTGCATGTCAGTCGGTGGAACCTGTCTCACGGAAGTGTACGTGTAAGGTCGGTCCAGGCCGCTTCATCCCACAATACCACTGAAGTAAGAAAAGACTAGTAGCGGCAAGCAAGTTGACAAGATCTACGCCCACAACAAAATTGTGTTCTACTCGTGCAATAGAGAACTACGCATAAACCTGGCTCTGATACCACTGTTGGGGAACGTTGCAGAAAATTAAATTTTTTCCTACGGTTTCACCAAGAACCATCTATGAGTTCATCTAAGCAACGAGTCATGGGAGAGAGATTGCATCTACATACCACTTGTAGATCGTGTGCGGAAGCGTTCGATAGAACGGTGATGATGGAGTCGTACACGCCGTGATCCAAATCACCGATGACCAAGTGCCGAACGGATAGCACCTCCGCGTTCAACACACGTACGGAGCGGATGACGTCTCCTCCTTTTTGATCCAGCAAGGGGGAAGGAGAGGTTGATGATGATCCAGCAGCACAACGACATGGTGGTGGATGCAATAGAATTCCGGCAGGGCTTCGCCAAGCTGCTGCGGGAGGAGGACGAGGTGTAGCAGGGGGAGGGAGGCGCCAAGACACAGGGTGCGGCTGCCCTCCCCCTGCCCTCCTTTATATAGGCCCCCAGGGGGGGCGCCGGCCCTGGGAGATCCAATCTCCCAAGGGGCGGCGGCCAGGGGGGTGGAGTGCCCCCCAAGGCTAGTAGGGCGCGTCCCCCACCTA
>NC_057810.1:681084313-681091715 GCF_018294505.1 Triticum aestivum
TAGGGGCTGGTTCCCCTCCCACTTCAGCCCATGGGGCCCTCCGGGATAGGTGGCCCCACCCGGTGAACCCCCGGGACCCTTCCGGTGGTCCCAGTACAATACCGGGTGACCCCGAAACTTTCCCGATGGCCGAAACATCACTTCCTATATATAATTCTTTACCTCCGGACCATTCGGGAACTCCTCATGACGTCTGGGATCTCATCCGGGACTCCGAACAACATTCAGTTTGCTGCATACTCATATTCATACAATCCTAGCGTCACCGAACCTTAAGTGTGTAGACCCTACGGGTTCGGGAGACATGCATACATGACCGAGACGGCTCTCCGGTCAATAACCAACAGCGGAATCTGGATACCCATGTTGGCTCCCACATACTCCTCGATGATCTCATCGGATGAACCATGATGTCGAGGATTCAAGCAACCCCGTATACTATTCCCTTTGTCAGACGGTATGTTACTTGCCCGAGATTCGATCGTCGGTATCCCAATACCTCGTTCAATCTCGTTACCGGCAAGTCACTTTACTCGTACCGTAATGCATGATCCCGTGACCAGACACTTGGTCACTTTGAGCTCATTATGATGATGCACTACCGAGTGGGCCCAGTGATACCTATCCGTTATACGGAGTGACAAATCCCAGTCTCGATCCGTGTCAACCCAACAGACACTTTCGGAGATACCTGTAGTGCACCTTTATAGTCACCCAGTTACGTTGTGACGTTTGGTACACCCAAAGCACTCCTATGGTATCCGGGAGTTACACGATCTCATGGTCTAAGGAAGAGATACTTGACATTGGAAAAGCTCTAGCAAAACGAACTACACGATCTTGTGCTATGCTTAGGATTGGGTCTTGTCCATCACATCATTCTCCTAATGATGTGATCCCGTTGTCAACGACATCTAATGTCCATAGTCAGGAAACCATGACTATCTGTTGACCAACTAGCTAGTCAACTAGAGGCTTACTAGGGACGTGTTGTGGTCTAAGTATTCACACATGTATTACGATTTTCGGATAATACAATTATAGCATGAATAAAAGACAACTATCATGAACAAAGAAATATAATAATAATCCTTTTATTATTGCCTCTAGGGCATATTTCCAACACCTCGGGGAGACGAGCTCGCCGCTGGTGGGGTTGGGATTGGGGGAGAGGGAGGAGGTCGGCGGCGGCAGCGATTGGGTGGGACGAGGAGGAGCAAGCCCCGTGTCTTCATTTTTGGGGCCGGTTGGACGCACGCACGCGCACCGGATGAAGGCGAGGGGAGGGGGATAGCGGAGACGAGGTCGGCGGTGAGTGGTGGTGACGGTGGTGGGAGGGGATGGCTGCGGTGGCGGAGACTAGGTCGCGACAAGGGAGAGGATGGCGCGGCAGCCTCGATTGGATCTAGAGAAGGAAAGGGTGGGTGGGTAGGTGGGTTAGGGTTTTGGTCTTTCAGGACAAGATCCACCGTTGGATGGGCACGTGATGGATGGCTCAGATCGTGTCCAACTTGGTGATCCGCGTGGACGTGGTTCCTCGCTTCTCATTGGTTGGCTGACTCGCGCTCAAATATCCAAAATTTGGACCCAAATTTCTGGAAAAAAATTAAATGCCTACAAATCTATGTTGCAAAATTGAACCAAATCAAGGGAGTTTGTTCAAATGATCTCATATTTTGCACAAGGGTGCATCTTGGAATGGCAAACAATGTTTCCTGAGGGAGTTTTCATTTTTTTTGCACGGAAAATTCATTTTCCATTTTCCGAGTGCCCGAAATGAGTTTTTTTTGTGAAGGACCTACCATATATTTGTTGCAAAATTGGACCAAATCAATTTTATAAAAAACTATGCCATATTTAATGCATAATTGACCAAATGGTTGGGTGTCAAAAGTTTTGATCCACCTCTGGTGAAAAAGACAAATTCCCGTCGATTCAGGAGGAAGCGGGTCAAATTTGAACTGCAGCTGCCTCATAGTTTGCTCTTTATTTTTTCCAAAAATCATTTCTAGGTACATAAGTATCTATTTAATCAGAGGAACACCAAAAAAATTCCAAGATTCAACCACTAGCTAGGAACGGTCAAGCCCGCCGTTTTGACCGCATTTTGAAACGGGCATAAAAAATTCAAAAAAAATCAAAAAATTGGAAAACCTTCGCATTGTGTCATTATATGTGACCAAGTTTCCAGAAAAAATAATAAACTTGTAATACGTCAATTATTTTAAAAAAGTGTTCTCAGAAATGAGCTATCATGCATGAAGATTCATGGCTTTCAAGCCAAATGATCAATCTTATGGCCACATTCATGGCATAGTTTGTTCAAATGATCTCATATGGTGCACAAGGGTGCATATTGGAATTCCAAACAATGTTTTCTAAGGGAGTTTTCATTTTCTTTTCACGGAAAATACATTTTCCATTTTTCGAGTGCCCGAAATGAGTTTTTTTTGTGAAGGACCTACCATATATTTGCTCCAAAATTGGACCTAATCAATTTTATAAAATACTAGGCCATATTTAATGCACAATTGACAAAATGGTTGGGTGTCAAAAGTTTTGATCCACCTCTGGTGAAAAAGACAAATTCCCGCCGATTCAGTAGGAAGCGGGTCAAATTTGAACTGCAGCTGCCTCTTAGTTTACTCTTTATTTTTTCCAAAAATCATTTCTAGGTACATAAGTATCTATTTAATCAGAAATACATGGTTTGGTGGCGAGACATCGAGGTTTGGACGGTGGCCGAGGGCCCCAACTCTAGAGCGCGTAAGCTCGCATGCCCGCCGCGTGGTCACCGCGTGACCGTGGCATTGCCATGTGTTCTGGGCAGCCTAGGCATGTCTAGTGGGTTGGACACTCCCCAGGTAGGTGCTAGGAAGAAAATTATAACATAAGATTCTCATGAGGAGACCGAACTATGCTCAAACATGAATTAGCAGCCAAGTGTTTGATTAGTGGTACGGGAAATGCACATGGCCAATGGGCGTGAGTTTTGGCTGAGGATGGTCATATGCTAAGAAGAATGTCTTCACAAATTTTTAGGGAAATCAAGAATATATAAATAACACTTCCTTCACAAAGTGCTGCCCTGAACAAAATAGGAAAATGAATATTTTTGAGTTATTTTTGAACTAGGCAAGGAAGGTTTTTGATATATTTGATGAAGGTATGATCCAAACAATATATGAGAATTTTTTGGGAATTTTTGGAATAACAGAAATATAGGTTGCTTCACAACCTAGGGCAAAAATTGACACATGGACATGACACATAGGCAAAACTGATGAGGTGGTGCCTAGTCATAGCAATAAGTACTAATGCATCCATGTTCACAACCTCATGACCATTTATATTGGTCGTAATCAGGTAGAAATAAGGTCATGGACCACTCTTGTCTGCTTTTATGACCATTTGGTCCAAGGCAATTCAGGGTTTGAGCCCTTCTAAGCGAAATGGCCGTGGATTTATGACCAATTCAGCTAGGGTCACTAAGAGAAGGTCACTAGTTGACATATTTCTTGTAGTGGAGACATGTATAACTATGCAAAAAAAAACCATTCTAAAGAAGGGCTTAGTAAACATGGCCCTCATTCCATGTATGTGATGTGAAATATTGTGCATCAACATGTATCTGTCTGACCTTCTCTGCCCAAAGAGTTGTCTATTGGAATGAAGCCCTACAGATGGGGAACCCAAAGTGCAAGCATCCTCTCGCATCAACGTGTAATCTCATGCGGGGCGCCGACGCGTCGTTACCCGTTACCCCCGCCGCCATTCACATGTAGCCATCGGCTGACTGGTTATTCTGTGTAATGCCTGATGCCCTTACATGAACGCGCTGCTAGGGCAGGAAGGACAGTGTTGCAAACATCACTTGAACCCTCAGTGGCTAGCTGGCATGGGTTTTGCAATACACTGGATTACATTAAGTGAGAGGCTGGCTGAGATGTTGTACCATATCTATTTCCTCTGCCATTTTGTGCAGAACTGGACTATTTTAGTGTAACGGCGGTATTTCATACGGCATGTTCAGCGTAAGAAAAGGAAATTGTTCGTTCCTTATTTGCTGCTCTGCCTTGCTTTGTTGCATATGTATATGCACATGTGTTGCGTGTATAAGTTTAACTCAAACTTGTCATCGTAGGACATGACGATCCATACGGAACGTCCAGCGAGCCCCCGAATCCGGCAAGAAGCACGAGTACGTGAGTTACATCCTGGGCATGCTGACAGAGGAGAAGCCTCCTACCTCTCCGGTGAAGACTGCGAGTACACTAAGCTTGGTTCATGTTGTAGTATATGGTTATTTCCAAACTTACTAAACTTGCCAGGCCAGGCAAACACAAAACCACTAAACATGAGATTACGCGCACCACAAAATCAAATCAAACAGAACACCAAGAACTGGCGACCAATGTCCTCGCATGCATGCCACATGAGATTTTATTATTGCACATCAATGTCCATTTTTTGACATGATGGTAGAGTGCAACTCTAGTGACAAAGGACGCAAACACAGTGACTATGAATAAGAGACTTGCCGGTGCAGTAGGCTTTCTTGACGTGCTTCCGAGTGCCTCCGCACCAGTACCCACAAATCATTTTGCAAAGAGGGACGTCCGGTACATCGAGTGTTTCGCAATGCTCTGTAGACAACATACATACATCAGTGAAACAATTCCAGACTGAAAGGGTCCAAAGAAATTCGTGCAGTTGAATTGACAATATTCCTGATAACTTGTTCTACTCCAGTTGGAAGTTAAAAGGAAACACATACATAGGTGTAGGGAAATCAATTTCATACCAGCGTGAATGCAATTTCCTAGCAGCATAAGCACCATAAGGCAAAGCATAATAGTTTTCCTCTCCATAGGATCTGGCACAAACTTCTTGTTCTCCTTTCTAGTATTTGGGCTTCAAGAAGCATACATGACGTATTTATAGACTTATTATAGAGAACATTTACTGCTAGTTCACTCAAATAAGATCAACAAGATCTCTGACCGTATCATTGTCAGGGCACAGTCCCAGTGCACTATGGCTTAAGCTATATCTTCTAGCATTAAATATATGTTTTGATATTAGCAGCCCCGTACTACCTCGGTCCTGGTTTATTGGTCCTTTTTGTATTTTGTGTCAAAGTTTGACCATAGATTTGACTAACAAATTATGAATGCATGTCACCAAAAAATATATCCTTGGATTCGTATTTGTACATAGTTTTCAATGGTGCTATTTTTGGTGACATGCATTAACATTTTGTTTGTTAAATGTAAGGTTAAATTAGGCACAAAATACAAAGAGGACCAAATAAACCAGGACCGAGGTAGTAGTATATAAGAGGGGGCCTAATAAACCTAGACGAAGGGAATATATCTTAGTGTTGTCTCTAAAATATCTCTCACTTAATATCTTTTGTGAGAGAATTTTTTGAGATGTCTTGAATTTTGTGCTAAGATCTATATCTAGATTAAGATAATGTTGCTCTCTCTTTCCTCTTCAATGGTGTGCCACATTAGATTTTTGCGTAGGTGGCATGGCTAATATGTAGGAGTACTACACAATATAGCATTGTGAGTACCCTCATTTGTACAAACTGGTTCTCAGTTTTATGATTGTATCCATTTAATGTGATTAAATTTGTCTATGTCTATGTTGATATAAATTTGGGAGATATTATAAATTAATTATGCACATTGAAAAATATGTGATCTGATCAAACTATTAATAGCCTATCATTTGAGTTCATTTTTCATGCGGTGTTTAATTACTAGGCGGTCACCCCCACCAACAACTCACTTGCATCGAACCATGTGCCGTCTAGAACACTGGCCCCACTCACCTAATTTCTCGTTACAATGTGACACTTATGTAGAACTAGTAGAATGCCCGTGCGTTGCCACGGGCTTTTGAAATATTTCGCTAGAGTTATATAAACACATGTTAAATTTTACATGTAAGGCCTCATTCAGTTTGAAGGATTTTTACAGGAAAAGCATAGGAAGAAAGATGCATTCGGTTCGTAGGAAACATGTACGGGATTTTCGTAGGAATACTATTCATTTTCTATGTTTTTGGAGGAATCTACACATCCACTCAAAGCTCATTTTATGCGTAGGAACGATGCAAGACAATTTCTTAGGATGGCAAGTGACATCCTATCAATTTCCTTTACTATTCCTAAATCCTAGGTTTTGGTTTCCTTCAAACCGAATGAGGCCTAAAGACACAATAGTACAGTTGCAATCGGGTAATAATTGAAGTCTACTTTACTTTGCAATGTAAATAGATAATAAAAGCAAATTGATGATTCATACATCAAAGCGATGATCCAACTAAGAATCTATTACAAATTAAGATCTACTTGATTCGGTTAAGACATTCTCACACAATATCAGAAATGTTGTCTTTACTTTATTTGCATGATATTTGAGCAAGCATAATAAAAACTTCTTCCTCAATGCATACTCATCTTGCACAAGCAATATATGTAGTTAACACGAATACTTCATCTTGAAGGTCTTAAAATGTGTAACGGAGAATACTCACCACGGCCATTTAAATATTTTGCTGGTATTATATATAAATATAACGGGTGTTAAAATTTGCATGTATATAAAAGATAACAAATGAAAAATAATTAAAATCCATTTCACTGGCAATGTTAATGCTTTGTGAACTTTTTTTATAACAGACATTTTGATTCAATGATGATAATATCTTTAGGGGTGCAGATATAATCTGTCATTATGATATCACAATGAGCCAAATCACCTGAGTACAAAAAAATATGGATGAAAGAACAGAACAGTAATCACAATAAAAATAATATCCCGTGGGTAAAATTATTTTTTTGCCCTTTTTGGTTTCTTATGGGCTATCATGGCTTGCACGCTTTTCTCTCTCTATAAAACTCGTTGAATTTTCGTCTCCTCCCAGCGACGTCGCCTCGGGACCCTTGTCGATGAATTCTTTTTAAACATCGACATAATCCATCACTATCTCATTCTGCAAAAATAAACATATATAAAAATACATCCTTTGTGTTATCATGTGCACCACATATACAAAGAAGAATAGTTATTTGTATGCATCTCATCTGGTAGTCGAGTAAAACTTGATGATATCGTTACATCAATGCCAGTGTTAGTTGACATTTTGAAAGTTCCATCTGAATCCATCAGTTGAAACACTTATCCACAAAACTGAAGCATATAAATATATAAACATATAAATGACATTTTATATATTATAAACATGTAAAAAAAAGTGAGACAAACCAATTTTTTCACAAACTAAAAAAACTTATCCTCACATTACAGCCACTCACTTTCTCCACTCAGAGCCGCTCCTCTCACCTTCTCCCCTCACAGCTACTCCCATCCATGGCGCCTCCCCTCCC
>NC_057810.1:681092233-681112177 GCF_018294505.1 Triticum aestivum
TTCTGCCCTACCCCTCCGCCTCCGACAAGCACCGCAGCACTCGCGACGCAAGGCACAGAAGCACAGGCTGTCTTGGCCGCCGCCGCCGCCGTCTCGTCGCCGCTCGGAAACGCCGATGCCCATGAAGACAACAAGTACGACGAGGGGTCCGTCGGCCCCGAGATCTCCTGCCGCCACTCTTAGGAGGCGGTCTCCCGCGAGGTCCGCACGCAGGTCGACGCCATCCACCACTGCTTCTCGTGACGCCACGCCGACCGCGCCTCCAGCGTCCTCGCGGAGATCGCAAAAATGGTAATCCCCGAACCCCACACGGGCCATACTGATTCAAGTTCTTCCGCACCCGTTCAGGTGTCGTTTGTGTATTTGGTGGAACCTTGGACAATCCCAAGGTTCATTTTCAGTACAAAAGTAAAAGGGTATATTTTAGTACAAGGAAACTGAGTATTTTCACAAAGTATCAGTAGAAATTAAAGTATGACAAGATATTTTAGTACCTTCTGTGAAGAAATAGTACAAGTGAAATCAGCCAGGGAGTACTACCTGAACAATAAATCACAGCTTCACAAGTATGAAACCGAACCTTTAGTTGCACCAGGTGACTATCCTTGTCATCTCCAGATTGAAGCATCTGCTCTTAACCTCTTCTCCAAGCTTGCACTGAAGACTGTAGAAAATGCAGAACAATGTACATGTGAATTGGAATAGTGGAACTCAGATCAACATTCAGTGAACATATATTTTTTGAACTATTGTCAACTCTGTACATGGTCCAGATTAGCTCATAATGATACCTCTCCAATTCCTGCTTGCTTGCTACACCACCCTGAAATTCCAAACAAGATCATAGATTAGTTCAAATGATGATGCACACCTAGGGAATCAGGTGTCATCTTAGTATATTTGTATGCTTCTCTTCATAGCTTTCCTCGGCAATCTCATGTACTTCTCTCAAACATATGCGTCAGGCAACCCAGAGTTACATGTGATTGATTTAATTTTCCCTTTTATATGAAGATCATTACATATGTCAGCCAATGCAATCTGAACCGTGTGACGTTAGTACATTCAAGTTTCCGATATCTGCTTCTATTCTGAATCATATTCGAATAACACACCAGACTCCATGTAAAGCTTGTGAAATTTTTCCTCTGCTGCGCGCGTACCTACGATAATCATGTAAAAAGATACAACTTTATTTCTACTATATGTCCAAACAGAACCTACATCGACAATCCTTTCTCTGTAACTAAGAATACTATCTATTTTGACCTAGCCCAATTCATATCCTCTGCAAAATCTAATCCTTCATATATGAATATGACTGATTTAACTTTTATTCTTGTCTAAAGATCAATGCACGTATCAGCCTCTACAAGCTGAACCATGTCTTGGCAGTACATACAAGTCTCTCCGTCAATTTCTATACTGAACCCAGTTTGATTAACACACCAAACTACATCTAAAGCGTGTGAACATTTTCCTCTGTTGCGTGTGTACCTAGAGTAATCATGTAAATAAATAGAATGTTTCCCATACTCTATTTCCAAACAGAACACTATTATTCTGACCCAACCCATTCCAAGTCCTTTGCAAAATCTAACCAGGAAGATTTGAAGCAAGTTTGTATATTTTGTGCAATTCAGTAGTAGTAATGCATACATTCAGTTTTTATGTTGTGTGAGAAAAAAGAAAGAACAGAGAAACAGCCTGATAATGCATCCAAAGGAATAATTGTCAGTGTCCAAGCAGTAGTACTGAAGCACGATCCAAGAATCAGAAAGAACATTTCATAATGGAGTGGGCCAGTCACTGAGTTCTGCTTTTCAACTGCATCTGCTTCACCATGTGCTGAGGTTCTTGCAATGTCACCCTTGCCCAGGCCTGCTGCCGCTTACTACCTGATCCCAAATCTTCAAACCATAGTCACCAGAGAAGAATCTCACCCTGGGAACAAACACATCCCGCTGCAGGCGGACGATAGCTTTTACAGGAGATGTTGTGCTTCACCGGAGCAGGAGATATTGTCATCGTCGTCGATCCTCGTCTACCACGCCCTTGATGGACGCCCGCATCTGGCACTCTGGCTGCCCCTCGGTATCATACTATCAACCGCGCGGAAACCATCAGTAATAGGTGCCCGAGGCGACCATGCGGTAAGGCATGCCGGTGGCGACGGGCCGGCCTGGATCCGGAGTCATGGTGGCGGTGGCGATCGTCGAGATGGAGACCGCCAGGGACAATCGGGACGGGGCCGGCGACGTTGCTCGGGATGGGCACGTACGCGAGCCAGAGAGGTCGTGCGAGGGGTTTCTTCGCCGGAGGCGATCGATGGGAGGAGCGACCGGCGACCGGCAGGAACCCTAATCACCTTGCGGTTGCTGGTCTCGTCTCGCGTGCGCGTGTTGAAATTTGATCGCGTGTTTTTTCTTGCGGGGGCGGGAGGACAAAGACCGACAAAGGGATGGACTGGTTTTCAGTGGGAGGAGAAAATGATGATCTTTTTTAGGGGTTTTCTCCACCGGTTTTTACAGGGATAGAAAAAAATCGGTGGAAGGTGAGGAGGAGGAGATCGAGGGGAGTCAGTGCGTGAGCGAACGAACGAAACAAGGTACGGACTCCTCCATTAGGAGTAGAGAAACCCGTTTGGAGATCCAATTCCAGAGAAGGGTTCGGTAAACCATCACTAGTACTATCCCAGCCGCATACCCCTTCACTCGGTCGTACCCAAGGCACCCAGCCGCCTGGGGTCTCTCGTGCCTCCCGGCGGCATCACCGGTTTACCTCGTCTCCTATGGTCTTAGGGTTATGAAGGTGTGGTGGATCTCGGTCCTTGCCAGCGGAAGGGCTCCTTTTTAGTTTTTTTTTAAAAGTTTTGTTAGGGTTTGTATCCTGCTTAGAGAGGCGAGATGGAGGCGATTCTCTGAAGATGGAATAGAGTTCTCCCTGCCTAGCTCCTGCCCTGTGGTGTTTCTAGAGTCATCGAAGGGCGTGTCTAGGTTTTTCTCTAGCGGATCTCATGGAATTAGGTCGGCGTTTGTCTTCGGTGGATCCACGGGGATCCACTCTCCGTTCATCTTTGTTCGTGTGTCTACAAGTTGGACACTTCTGATATACACGTTCATCGGTGGCGGTTGCTATTCTGGTGCACTGGTCCTATGGGGCCTTAGCATGATGACCTCCCAACTGTCTACTACAACAAGGTTTGCCCGGCTCCGATGAGGGAGGGGCGATGACGGCGGCGCGCCTTCGGCTCACTCCAGTGCTTGTATTCGTCATTAGGTGGTCTATGGACCTCGATGTAGTTTTTTTATTTCTGATGTTCTTTGTACTACCTTAAAAATTGATGAATAGATCGATAGTTTTCCTAGCAAAGAAAAAAAATATCACTACTACTTCTACAAACCGCTGACTGGGAAGTTCATCACGTGTCAGTGGACATCGTAAATACCAATGTTTTTTGTGCGAGTATTACAAATGTTGCGAAAGTTTCCTACATTTTATCTCAAAAAGCAAAGATTGCAAAAATAGTGCAAAAATACAACACAATTGTTACATGTGTGGTTTTTCTGGTACATGGATTAGACAGTTGAAGATCATGATTTAGTTCAGGCTGGCCAGATGACAAGGAAGCATGAAATTTTGGAGGGTTTTTAGCGGGCTAATGCGTAGCGACACCCTTCAAAAAAGTAGTATGAGAAATAGGAGAAGATCTCTACTCCTAATGCAGCAGTTGGTAGTCTCTGCCGGTCAATTTTCGTCCCACCTGGCGGTCAATTTTCGTCCTCGATGGAACATACCGCTACCCACCGATTCCCCACTTCTTCGGCCCGGAACGACAGAAAAAACGGGATGGTAACACGCAAATCTATGAAAAACGTCCTGAAAAAACCGCCCTAAAAAAATCTACAACGGTTAACCTACGAAAATTAACCGTTCCGTCCAATCTGAGACCGTCTATCCGATTCGTCCCAGCTGAGACCCTCGCACCCGTCTCGTCGTCCCCTCGATTTGTCCCTATCCTTGCCACGTACCCTCTTCTCCCTTTACCGCCTCTCAACCCTACGCCGCCACCAACGCCGCTCAACCCTTCGCCGCCGCCATCGCCGCTCAACCCCTTTCCCGTTGCCACCGGACTGTAAGCCGTTTGTTACGCGTTGCGAGCAACCCCTTTACCGTAAGATACGCCGCTGATCATCAGGATCGGCGCTACCCTTCCAGGTTGGCTGCCGTCGACCAGGATCGACGTCACCCTTCCAGTCTGGCCGACGTCGACCGCTATCATCTAGGTATGCCTCTAATAACCCATACAAATGAGTGGTAACCGTTTCAAATCTTACAATTTTTTTGAATATTACGAGACCTAGGTACGGGGGATTGGAACCCGTTTTCAAATCTTATGGTCATTCGTCCTAATGTCACCCAGTTTGACTTCCACAGCTTCAGAATTCTTTGCCTATATCTACACATAACTGAATCGAAGTTTACATCTTCAGAATTCTTAGCCTATGATTGCACTTGCATGTTTTAAGATCCTCTAAAAAATAGCACTTGCCTTTTAAGTTTTGCAGGTGGTGAGTCGTCACGGTGGCTATAGTTCTCAGTTACGCAGCTCGCAACGGTTATCTGCACATAACTGATACCATGTTTACATACAAACAGCAGAAGCAAATTTGAGTACGCACAAAGTATGATCAACTATTCCGCAAACAACAGTTATTTCCAGATTATTGTTGAAACGATCAGAAAGTAATACCGTGATCTGTGTTTCTGTTTTTTGGATCATCTAAAAAATACGACTCACCTTTGCAGTTTTGCAGGTGGTGAGTCAGCTCGGTGGCAACAGTTTTCAGTTATGCATCTCAGAACTTCATCCCAATGCTCTATTTGCACATTACTGTCACCAAGATTACATTCAGACATCAGAACAATAATTATATTTCCAGGTACATACAAACACTCACTTTGCGAGTTTGCAGGTGGCGATTGACCACGGTGCCGGATTATCAGAAGAAGAGAAGCAGCAAGTGACAACAAATCCCAATTAAGAGGAAATTAGAATGTATGCCAATCACACCAGGAGCAAATATGTGTAATGCTGGAAACTGATTGCAGAAGCTAATAATCGCAACTTATAAGCCGAGTATATTCCATTTACACCAGGAGCAAAGTTGCTATTTGCATAATCTCTGGTAGCACAGTACGACGACCCAGATTTCAAACATCAGGAGCATGACTCACTATAAGGATGGAAACTGAGTGTCCCAACTAATTGCATCCCTTACGGTGGGAAACATATTATGACACATACTAGGATTCCAACTATAAGTAGCACAGTACGACAACCCAGTATTCCAACATCAGGATCATAACACACATTAATGCTGGCAAATGAGTGACACAACTAAGGAAGCAAACCATTGACAAGATAATTTTATAGTTTATGCCATATAGTCCCATGTTTAACTGAATTTTCAATTTTTTGTATCATGACATAAGTTACACTCGGTTAGGTGTTTTCAAGTGATGATTTACCTCTGTGCCTTGTCATCTGAAGCAGGAACTGATAACTCTTATTGATTTTGCAGCTCACAGCAACATCACCAGCAACAAGTGACAAAAACAAAAGGAAGTGAGCACACTTATTGAAATAGGCAAATGTTTTCCAATTTCTGATAAGTAAGTAGAAACTGACTCCAATGTGATGTATATTTAAATTCCAATGATATGTGTAATTCTTGAAACTGATTGCAGTAGCTAATAATCGCAACTTATAAGCCGAGTATATTCCATTTACACCAGCAACATATTTTCTATTTGCATAATCTCTGGTAGCACAGTACGATGACCCAGATTTCAAACATCAGGAGCATGACTCACTTTAAGGATGGAAACTGAGTGTCCCAACTAATTGCATCCTTTACGGTGGGAAACATATTATGAACACAAGTAGCACAGTACGACAACCCAGTATTCCAACATCAGGATCATAACACACATTAATGATGGCAAATGAGTGACACAACTAAGGAAGCAAACCATTGACAAGATAATTTTTGAGTTTGTGCCATATAGTCCCATGTTTAACTGAATTTTCATTTTTTTTATCATGACATAAGTGACACTCAGGTTAGGTGTTATCAAGTGATGATTTACCTCTGTGCCTTGTCATCAAAAGCAGCAACTGACAACTCTTCTTGATTTTGCAGCTCACAGCAACATCACCAGCAACAAGTGACAAAAACAAAAGTAAGTGAGCACACTTATTGAAATAGGCAAATGTTTTCCAATTTCTGATAAGTAAAAAGAAACTGACTCCATTGTGATGTATATTTAGATTTCAATGAACCGCATTTGAATAATAAGAATAATATAATTGTGTAAAACAAAAATTCTACCTATCTGAGATTGTGCCAATTCATCTGTACTCCTATATAGTATACGAATATCAAGGTACATGGACCGTTGGATCTTCGCAATCCAACGGCACACATTCAATTGCTTTAGATATAGGACTGCATGGCCACATATCAGCCGTAGGATAGGCTAATCTAACGGCCCATCATGCACGGATTCACGGTGGGTTGCCATCCTTGTGCTGCCAAACTGCCACCATCAGAATGCATGCAGGATGGTGATTCTTCTATAGACCACTCCCTAGAAAACTCTGGCAGGCTCTCACGATAAAGAAACACTGCGCTACAGGGGAGTACTACTTGGAAGCTACTACCATGCAAGTACTAATAGGCAACGTGGTGTGGGAGGAGAAAAGAACGCATGCAGCCTCGGAACGGTGCATTTATCATCAGATTAGAAATGACAACTAAAATAGTTTAATATGTGTTGTAACTAAATAGCTGATATTACTTTCTAAAATTCAGTTTGGTTCTCGGGCGCCAGTACTCTTGTGTCTCATTTTTTGGTTTGTTAAAATTTTCACACATGTAGTGATCTACTGATCTACATGTTTGCTGAACTGTTTTTTTATAGAATAATTATGAATAATGCGGCCTGGGCCAAAAATAAAGACTCTCATGTTTGTATGGATTGGAATAAGTTTTTTCGACCCCCTCCTGCTTGTCATTTTTGTACAACATGCAAATCTCAGTAATAATTTTTTGAAACATTTTTTATGCTAAAGAGCACTCATATTTGAAAAACTATTTTTGCTCACCAGGTGCCCGAGAACCAAAAGGCTGCTTTGCTACTTTCTCTTTTAAATTCATTTTACAAATATAACAAACAAGTTTTCCTTTATTTTCACCAATGCTTTTTTGCATAGACTTCTACTTATCAGACAGACCAATCATTGTATGCATGCACGTGTAACGACTTTATTTGAAAAAGAAGTTTAAAAATATCGACCATCTGATTATATGCTGAATAAATATACCTTCAATCTCTCCAATCACACAACATTTCACAATGATTCTTAGATCAACACGTGCATGGCACGTGCCATGTACTAGTATTTCACGTTAGTATAATGTCATTCAATGTTAGCGTGCTGCCCTTACAGAGGTGCGGATGGGTAATACAAAAAGCAAGCCAGTTGAACACATATCAGGAGTTGACGTTACTACCGGTATGATGCAATTCTATCAAAAAGTCAACATCATGTGTTCTATTATATTGACAAGCTATTTGCACAATGTTTTGCAGTCCTTTCGAGTGGGAGAAATGTTGAAAATAACAATGCAAACATCATTCCCGTAGCTGAAAATGTTGTTGGAAATTATGCTACGGTTCCACGTAAGATGATTGTCTCAATATTGTTCATCTTGTTGCCGCACACTTTGTCATATGTGTCATTGGCCTTTTAACAATCCTGGTTTCATCTCTATAGAACTCTTGGTCCCGGTTGTAGAGCATAATGAAGCTCCATTATCGGCCCCGAGTATACTAATAGGACAATCTTGCACAGATGAAAATGGTACTTACTTATCTGCAATAGTGATACCAAGAGTCATAGCTCCATATATTTTCTCCTAGATAACATTTTGTTTATTTTCCTACTTGTATCAACTCTACAGTTGGATCATTATCGCAACTGGTTGGGGATCAGCATGATGCTTCGTTGTTGTCTTTGAGTAATCTAATTCTCTATTATGGCTTTTCAGTTGCGACAACTTATATTCAAGTGTGTTCACCTTCTGATATATGTTACCCTGTTTTTTATTGCTAAGCTGTAGGCTGTGAACCTTCAAACGATGCATTAGATGGGGCGACAGTGCACAAACCACATGCACGCTTATCCACAATCGATAATGACGTGATCGATAGTGGCTCATCATTGAACTAATGTCATTATTGGCCTTTTAATAATCCCGGGTACAACTCTACAGAATTCCCAAACCCGGTTGTAGAGCATCATGAAGCTACATTATCGGCCCCAAGTATACTAACAACACAATCTTGCACAGATGGTAATGGTACTTACTCATCTGCAATTATGATGACAAGAATCATAGCTCCATGTATTTTCTCCTAAATAACATTGTGAATATTTTCCTACTTGTATCAACTCTACGGTTGGATCATTATCACAACTGGCTGGGGATCAGCATGATTCTTCGTTGTTTTCTTTGAGTAATCTAATTCTCTATTCTGGCATTTCAGTTGCACTGACTTATATTCAAGTAGGTTCACCTTCATTTACATGTTACCCTGGTTTTTTTTGCTAAGATGTAGGCTATGAACCTCCAAACGATGCATTACATGGGGCGACAGTGGTAAAAGGTATGCACATGCACGCTTCTCCACAATTGATACTGACATGATCGGTAGTGGCTCATCATTTAACATATGTGTTTTCTGCACTATCTGGTTAGTAGTTATTAATTTTGACATGATGCAAACTATGTCAATTGCATAGACTACGCTGAGACAACAAAGGAGCAGTTCAACGCACAAAGGCGTGGTGCTTATCGAAAAAGGACCAGGATACTGTGTTGTTGCGAGAGGTTCATCAGCCCTCCTAGACAAATTCTGGTGAGTTCTTTAACATGACTGTGCTGACTAAGATTTGCATTTGGTATGAATGTGATATAAGTGAGTTGTCAAACTAACCTTAATAGAAAAGTGGGCCTTATTTCATTCACTAACTACTATACAATCGATTCATTTTGTAGATCATAGGGAACTTAACAACGCGTGGAGGCAAGCATCTTATCGCATTAGCAAGACAGAAAATTTGAAAAAACAACAAAACGATGTGCACATCGTTCAACGACGTACCCTAGGTGATATCACGAACGCTCGTCAACCTACTACTGCGATAGCAGGTACATCAGCTACTCATGGTATATATAAGAGCAAGGTCATAGTACCGTTGATATATGAAGTCAGAATACTCACCACGCATGTTGAACTAGATGAGTTGATTGAGACCAAAGAGAATCTGCATAGAACGGAAGAAGATCGCAAAAGAGACCATAGAAACGCGCTGAGGAGAGCATCTTATCAGCGGAAAAAGGATCGGGATCTGCAAGAAGAGAATTTCCGGGCCCTTAATTTATCTGGTAGGATTTAAATCTTCTAACCAATATTAAGAGTACTAGTAGACTAAAGTTTTTACCAATAATTATGAGTATGTATTATTAACATCTTGCTACCAGACAACCCATATAGCTCCGACTATATAACATTGGTGAATAATGAAACAGTTTTCACTGCTACAACTACGGTCACATCTGGTCTGGTTTATGACAATACTTTTAAAGGTAAACAACTTGAGCATGATATGCCATCAAGCTAGGTCAGATTACGTTTTGCTCTTTACATTTATACTATGCCATGAATGACAGCAGACGATCACTTCAATGTTCTTGAAGAAATCAGTCAATTGATCGAGGAAGAGCGGAAGAGAGATCATAGAAATGCACTGAGAAGAGCTTCTTATCGGAGGAAAAAGGATCAGCTGGCAGCAAATGGAAATAAAAACCCGCTGTCTACATCAGGTAAGACAATGCCTTTAGTTTAACGTTGAAGTAATCATTTTTTTCCTCATGCCTGCATATTCTTTTAGAGAATACTAAGCACGCAACATACCGTGAAATGCTTGATCTTAATGCACATGATCTATATTTGAGTAGCAACAAAAAGTAGTAATATTCATTATCCGTTGTTGTCTTTTGATTAATCTAATACTCGATTCTGACATTTCAGTTGCACTAACTTATATTCAAGTGTGTTCACCTTCATTTACATGTTACCCTAGTTTTTTTTATTGCTAAGATGTAGGCAGTGAACCTCCAAATGATGCATTAGATGGGGCAACAGTGGTAAAAGGTATGCACATGCACGCTTTTCCACAATCGATACGGACGTGATCGGCAGTGGCTCATCATTTAACATATGTGTTTTGTGCACTATCTGGTTAGTATTTATTAATTTTGACATGGTGCAAACTACATCAATTGCATAGACTACGCTGAGACAACAAAGGAGCAGTTCAACACACAAAGGCGTGGTGCTTATCGGAAAAAAAGGACCAGGATACTGTGTTGTTGCAAGAGGTTCATCAGCCCTCCTTGACAAATTCTGGTTAGTTCTTTAACATGACTGTCTTGACTAAGATTTGCATTTGGTATGAATGTGATATAAGTGAGTTGTCAACCTAACCTCAATAGAAAAGTGGGCCTTATTTCATTCACTAACTACTATACAATCGATTCATCCTGTAGATCATAGGGAACTTAACAAATGCTTGATCTTAATGCACATGATCTATATTTGAGTAGCAACAAGAAGTAGTAATATTCATTATCCACTACATCAGACTGTTTTAATTACGTTTTCACAACATTTTTCATAAAGCCACCCCTGATGGCACAAGCTATACAGACGTTGCACACGTTGAAGCAGAATTACCCACTTCATCATTAGGAGCGTCTGATGTTCCCATGACAATGACCGAGCTATGAGGGAGCAGAGAAACTCACGTAGCCGAACATATTATTAGAAGAAAAAGGGTGAACTAACGGTTGATGACAGAGAAGGAATGAATGAAAAGATCCGAGCCAAGCGTGTGCAACGCCGCAAAAGCATGTCGGTTATTGAGAAGGGCCAGTCAAGTGCTCTAAGGAAGGCCAGTTATGCTAAAAGGAAAAACACCCCATGCAAAGAATCCCTTGCACTCCCTCGTCCAAACTCTACCTCTAAATGTCCCGCATCCAGCTGTCGTGCAATACCCCTCGGATGGGGCACCGAAGATGATTCATCAGATGGCGACAATCCACCGGTAGTGCCAAATTACGGTGCTAGCTCCAATGGTATGGAAAATGATTTTGGCTTGTTCTTATTCTAATTCTCCGCAACTTTGTTCTGGCATCATGTCGTCTCTTGACACATTCACGACATCTATAATGCAGATGACAACAATGTGTTCCGAGACCCCCTCATGGGCGATGAACCGATACCATCCGACTTGATGGATCAGGAGTAGTACATGTTTCGTGACCAAGGTATGGGATAGTTGGAACTTCAAAGTCGTTGAGCTTAAGTGCAATTATAGTTAATTGTGATTACTTTTTTGACAATCCTGCCTCAACAAATGCCTGTAGGATCCGGTAATGACACAATTGAGGATGTTGATGAAACGAGCATGTCGTCTGCTATACCTAGCGATGTTGACCCATTAGACTTTGTCTACACAAACATCCCAGACACCACTCACGTATTGAAACTGGACGCAAACTGCAAACACTGCAAAGCCAAAAAGTTTGTGTCTGAGACTGACGGGTTCTGCTGTCACAATGGACAGATCGAACTTAAACAACCTGAACCAGTCCCAGAGCTGATGAGACTATGGTCCAGCATGGATGCAGATTCTATACATTTTTGGGAGAACATACGATTCTTCAATGGGCATTTCGCCTTCACAACCCTTGGCGTCAGCCTCCATGAGAACTACACAAATATGAAGTCCGGGGTGTACACATTCCGGGCACACGGCACCATCTACCACAATGTGCACTCGTTCGGACCTAGCGCCCGTCCAGAACATCTGCATTTATACTTCTATGATGACGACCCAACCATTACTCATCGTAAGGCGGCCACCAAGCAGTTAGACCTGGATGTTGTGAGGAAGTTAGTAGACATACTGAAAGAAAACCCGTACTCACAGCAATTTAGGAGTTTGGGTGCACACAAGGACAACCTCGATGATTATAGGATAGACCTAAACACCGATAAGAGGCTTGACCAAAGAAGATATAATAGACCGTTGTCATCTGAGGTCGCTGCAATTTGGGTTGAGGGCAGCGACCTAGCAAAAAGGTTTGACCGGAGGATAACACTTTGTGGCAACAACGAAAGGCACAATATTCGTGTGACCTCCGGGGCATATGACCCGTTGTCTTATCCCCTTTTTTATCCAAGGGGCGAACTAGGTTGGCATCCGAAGCTACCTAAACATGGTGTTCCTTGGGAGGTTGTACTACATCCCCAACTGGGCCATGATGATGATGAGGATGCATGTATGTCGTAGGCAACAAGTATTGTTACAAATAATAATATTTAACTCGAAGGATTCCTCATTTCTATTGTACTTGATCACATGCAGAGGGGAATAGCAGGTTGTGCTCTCTGTAAGAGACTATTACTGTTACATGCTATAGACACGGCCTGCGATCTTCAATCCCATACTCTGTGGCGCACGCCTGCTGCAGCAATGGGCGGTAGACATGTATGTGAAGATTGAGAGTTGTCAGTTGAGGTGGTTCAGGAAGAACTAGACACAGATTCGGGCCGACTTGTATAAAGGAGTTGTTGATGTGATCACATCCGGTGAGACGCGAGCAAGTGCCGTTGGGACAAGGATAGTTCTCCCTGGAACATACCCAGGCGGTGATCGTGACATGAAGAAGAGGCATATGGATGCCATGGCAATTGTCCACACATACGGGAAGCCTGATGTCTTCTTGACCATGACTTGCAATCCAAAATGGGAAGAGATAACTAATGAGTTGCTGCCTGGTCAGACTGCGCAGGACCGACCTGATATTGTGGCTCGCGTGTTCTATGGCAAACTAGAGGCTATGAAGGACATGTTGTTCAAGAAGCAGATCCTGGGTGTTGTTGTCGCTTATGTATACGTAGTAGAGTTCCAAAAAAGGGGCCTTCCCCACGCACATTTTTTGTTGATAATGGAGTCAGCATATAAGCTTATCGTCCCAGAGCAGTATGACCGACTCATATCAGCAGAGCTCCCAGACAAGCATAAGTATCCCGAATTGTATGCAATGGTGGTAAAGCATATGATGCACGGACCATGCGGTTCTCTCAACCAAAGAATGTTTGCATGCAAGAAAACGGATGCAAGTGCAGATACCCGAGGTCGTTCAATGAAAACACAACACAGGGGAAGGACTCGTATCCAGTTTATCGACGTAGAGACGACGGTAGACGTGCTAAGGTCCGAGGGAAGATGTTGGACAACAGATGGGTTGTGCCTTATAACCCATACCTTCTGCGGATGTTCAATTGCCACATCAATGTTGAGGTCTGCTCTAGCATAAAGGCCGTCCAATATCTTTACAAGTACATCTACAAGGGCCATGATAAGGCTTCTTTCAGCATTGACCAGCCCGACGCCGATGGGAACATTGATGAGATCAAGAGACACGTTGACGCAAGATGGGTCACCCCTCCGGAGGCTATGTGGAGGATATTTGGCTTCCCACTTTGCGCCAATCACCCACCTGTCTTGCAGTTGCCTCTTCACCTCCCGAATATGCACAGGGTTGCATTCAATGCGCAGGCTGACTTGAATAACGTTGTGACCTTCAAAAAAGCTTCAAAATCCATGTTAACGGAGTATTTCAAGGCTAACCAGGAACACCCTTGGGCTAGACATATATTGTATAAGAATTTTCCAAGAAGCTTCACGTGGCAGCAACAAAAGAAGTCTTGGAAGCCTCGGGTCGAGAGTTTTCAAATAGGTCGCATCGTGTCTGCCAATCCAGCCGAGGGGGAGCGATACTACCTGCGTGTATTGCTGAACCATGTTACGGGCAAAACCTCATTCGACGACTTGCTCACCGTGGGCGGCGTGCTATGTGGGAGCTTTAGAGAGGCTGCTGAACGGTTGGGTCTCATCGAGGCAGAAAACACGCTTGACGACTGTCTTAATGAGGCTGAGCAGTGGGCGTTGCCATGTTCTCTTAGGAGACTCTTCGCAACCATCTTGGTGCATTGTGAGCCAGGCAACGTGCGCGGTTTGTGGGATAGGCACCTCGAGCCTATGTCAGATGACTATCATCGAACACGCACGTCGACCAAGGAGGTGGAGCAGTTGGTGTTGCTTGACATTAGGGCTATGTTGCAGTCCATGGGTAAAGGCGTTGTTGATTTCGCTCTTCCAATCATCGATGATGCGTTTGACCCAACCGATGGTGAGTGTAGAGAGGTTATAGAGGAATCAACCGTTGAGTTTGGCATGGATGACACTAAATTGGCATCTTCCCTGAACTTGGAGCAGAGGGCTGCATACAATGAGATACTGGTGGTTGTTGAACGCGGTGATGGGGGTGTATTATTTGTTGATGGCCCTGGAGGTATAGGGAAGACCTTCTTATACAGGGCGATGTTTGCCAAGGTGAGGAGCGAGGGCAAGATTGGTATCGCTACCGCGACGTCGGGCGTCGCCGCTTCTATAATGCCTGGCGGCAGGACAGCCCACTCGAGGTTCAAGATACCACTGAGTTGCGATGATGGTGCCTCATGCAGCTTCACCAAGCAAAGTGGGACTGCCAAGCTGCTTAGGATGGCCTGATTGATAATATGGGACGAGGCCAGCATGACGAAGCGACAAGCAGTTGAGGCATTGGACAATAGCATGCGTGACATATTGGGAATACGCGACCGACCCTTTGGAGGAAAGACTGTTGTTTTTGGCGGGGACTTTAGGCAGGTGCTTCCGGTTGTCAGAAGGGGGTCGCGGGGCCGGATTATTGATGCAACACTCCGAAGTTCTCATCTGTGGAATGGTATGCGGCAACTTCGGCTCGTTACCAACATGAGGGCTCATAATGACACTTGGTTTGCAGATTACTTGCTTAGGGTCAGCAATGGCACTGAGGATGTCGACGATCAAGGCAACATACTACTCCCTAAAGACATTTGTCTGCCTTCTACAGGCGAGGTTGATGACTTGGAGAAGCATATTGACCATGTGTTTCCGAGTCTAGATGACAACATGTCTGATTCGAATTACATGACATGTCGCGCAATCCTCTCCACCACAAACGACAATGTCGACAAGATAAACATCCGCATGATAGAGCGTTTCCAGGGAGATGAAGTAATATACCATAGCTTTGACAGTG
Source organism: Triticum aestivum (assembly GCF_018294505.1). Taxonomy (NCBI): domain Eukaryota; kingdom Viridiplantae; phylum Streptophyta; class Magnoliopsida; order Poales; family Poaceae; genus Triticum; species Triticum aestivum. The sequence goes on from NC_057810.1 coordinate 681,107,563, forward strand.
CGGAGGATGACCCGTATGGCTACTACACTCAAGAGTTTCTTAATGGATTGACTCCCAATGGTCTTCCTCCGCATGCACTCAAACTAAAGCTAAACTGCCCTGTCATACTTCTAAGGAACATTGACCTAGTTAACGGACTGTGTAATGGCACTAGGCTTGTTGTTAGAGGATTTGAGAGGAACACCATTGATGCAGAAATCTGATTGGACAACACGCTGGCAGGAGGGTCTTCCTTCCTCAAATACCTCTTTGCCCATCTGAAAATGACATGTTTCCGTTCAAGTTTAAGAGGAAGCAATTTCCTATAAGATTTGGCTTTGCTATGACCATTAACAAGGCTCAAGGGCAGACAATCCCTATTGTTGGTGTCTACCTCCCCAATCGAGTGTTCTCTCATGGTCAACTCTATGTTGCATTGTCTCGAGCCACCGCGAAGAGAAACATAAAGATACTCATTCAGAAGGAGAAGCCGAAGGAGAAATCCAAGAAGCAAAAGGACAATTCAAAGAAGCGAAAAAGACCGACTGTGTCCTTACTGACCTCGATGAAGAACATCGTCTACAAGGAAGTCCTTACAGGCTGAAGTCCGGTCTTAAAACCCCGGCAGGTTTACTAATATAACTTACTCTTCAAATGGTCAAGTTATGTTGTAATTTGTTTTTTTAGTTATATCCTTTTATTTGGTATTTTGATAGATGGATCTATACTCCATTTAGTTGAATTACAAACTACATTTCAATATTCAGCAGTCATATTGTCAGAATCATTTTTGTTATATGTTTTCTATAATGTCACAACTGATAATGACATGGACCATGGAATGAAACTTTTGTATTACACAAGTGATAGTGTACTGATTTTGTGGTGATGCATAATACATGTGAGATGTGGCTGTCAAATAATCTCAACTGTGTCTGAAGATGAAATGCTGGATACTGACAATTGGTAATGACAACAATTCTGGACATCTGATGTGTTTGAGTATGATACTGATTCTTCTTGTTGCAACTCAGAAAAATACAAAAGATAAAAAATATCACCATTCATCTTCAGACTCTTATATAAGTGTAAGGCATTCCAGTGGAAAATACCATCGGGGTTGTACTGGCAAGAACGAATATTTTTGTTCGGTATTTTGATAGATGGAGCTATACTACATTTAGTTGAGCTACTAACTGCATTTCAATATTCAGCCGTCATATTGTTAGAATCATCTTTGTTATATGTTATCTACAAACGCACTAATTTATGTGTAATATGTGATTCAGATATAATGTCAGATCTTCTAATGACCTGGAACATGGATTCAAAATTTTGTGTAACGGCAAGTGATAATTTTCTGGTTTTTTACTGCTGCACATGTGAGATGTGCCTGTCAAAAAATCCTATCTGTATCTGAAGATGAATGGATGGATATTGAGAATGGGTAATTACAAAAAATCTAGACATCTGATGTCATGGAGTATGACACTGACTTTTCTTCTTTCAACACGGAAATATAGAGCAGATGTAACCAATTATTTTAGATGTAAAAATTATCACCATTCATCTCCGCACTCCCATGTAAGTGTAAGGTATTCTAGGGGGAAATACCATCGGGGTGGTACTGGCAAAAACGAATGAAAGACTTCAGCATAGTGGTGCTAGAGCTAGGAAATACAACTGTTCTCTTCAGTATCCCTTGTTTTCAGATAAAAAGAAAGTTTGGAAGTAGAGCTCTGCTGATAGAATTATTATAATTAATCAGAAACTGGTTCATTAATGACATTGAAGGTAGGCTATGAAATACTTTATTAGATCAATGAGATGTACTCAGCCATGAATACCAGCAATTTGCTGATGAAACTGGTAGAGATGATTTGCTATGTTATACTTACACCAAAGTATCCAGGCAATCAAGATATGTGCTTTGTTGTATCCGACTTTAATGGGCAATATGGGCATGAAGGAGTTGGCAACTTCTGTGGCACCGAACAGTCCGCCTACGATATCAACCACAATGTTTACCATATGCTCATGGACAAAAATCATATATCACCCATTGGGGATTGTATTTTGAAATAGTATCTTAAGTAGGCTGGTTCGGCTGTTGTGGAGGATATGTAGGTTGCACCAAGCCAAGACGTTTGGCTGTGCAGTTATGAAATGTATTTCTGTAGATCAATATCTAAAAAGAATCCAAAACCCCCTATATAATATCCGGAAACAGGTAGTATATTAAGGCAAGTTATCATGCCAATTACCAATTCCATGTCACCAAATCAGAACGTGTATCATCAGCCTTTAATGTGTTTCCTTTATATCACCAAATCGTTTGCTGACATGATAATTTGTAGTTGGAGTTTTTTTAATGGCATGTTCATTTTTTTATTCTAAACTACTAATAGGTTGATCACGCAGAATCATAAAGTTTGTTACAACAGATTATATGCCCTGATTGTGATCATTTCGGTTGATTCATAGACGGATTTTCTATTTAAGGTTTCCTTGTAAACATCTACAAATTGCATGACCCTTGCACCACCCAAACCAGAAAGCTCCACCCTAGACACTCCATTGACTAATACATGTCATCATCCAATAGTTCCGACGATAACCGTCAAGATCAGGATGAGACGAATCAGCTTCACCCTGATGATCTAGGTCAACTGGAGGATGTAGAAGCGCATCTAGATTGTGGTGTTGGCGAGGGATCCTCACGAAAGAGTAAGACCCTAAAGATGCATCATCATACTCTGCCTATTCAGTTCCCAACCACTCTTTCGACAAACCACTTTGACAACCTAATCCGCGTCGTGAGGTGCATCACATTCCTCGTGCACATGTCCCCTCAGGCTGGGATATCCAGCGTGACGTGGGTCAAATGCACAAAGGAAAGACGGTTGGGGTACCAGCAATTATGATATTCTGCAGGCACAACAGCATACTAGCATGTTGTTCAGAATTTGATTAACCAGATGAATCGGTTGACAGAGGTTGTGGTGAAGCATATCCAATCATGCGACAAGAAGCCACCACCACCATTTGAAGACCAACCTTGAGGAGGTCTACATTGTTATTTATATAGTTCTTACTATGTTAGTTATTACAGTGCTCCTTATGAGCATTTATCTATGTAATCGTTCGGACTCAATAAATGAAGTGTTATTAATTTGCTTGGTGTCTCTTACTTACGATTGATGACATGCAATTATAATTTATCTTTTATTTATCCCAGCAAACTATCTGACTCTATCTCTACTACCTAATAGAGGCATAAGCTTCCCTCTGCCATTTTATGTCCATTCCTTTTTGGGATGCTCTTGCTACCTCCAATGGTCACCTCGTTACCAGTGTGGTCTCCTTGGGTTCGTGGACCATTAATTCAGGTTTGTGCTTGCTGGCTTCTGTTGCTCCGTATGGGAGAGAGAGCGTGTGTGTTTGAGAAAGGCTCAACTTGAGAAAGGCTCAACTTGAGAAAGGCGCAAGGGCCAGAGCAGTTTACCCACTCGTGAGTTGTGCATGATTTCGTAAGATGAACCAGGCCTCAGGCGTTGAGAGAGAGAGGGATAGATATAGAGCAATTATTTTTTCATGAACGAGTGATGCCACTGATCTGTTGCTTCTCGTAATGCATAGTCAGAGAGGGACATGTGTTTAATACCGTTGCTTCTAATGCATACGCATAGATATACAAAAAAAAGTTGTGTTCTAGATATGTGAGCGTGTACGTGTACTACTACTATTATCTTTAGTTCCTGTATATAATTGTTTCTCATATGTACGTATGTGTTTTATACAGATTGTTTTGATGAAAAATAATAAACAATATTATCTTTGAAAACTGTATATTATAATTGTTTACGCAAGGGCAATAACCTATAACATAATTAAAATTATAATCCAGGTAACGAATAATAACAGATTATACAATCGTTGAAATAAATAATTTAATGTGGTAGGCAGAATGGTTAGGAAATATCCATGAAAATGAAAGTCAAAATTTCATAGGCAACTAATTGATATTATACGCGGATTTGATAATTCAGATACGTTTTCTTAGGCAAGTGATCACAGATCAAAAATTTCCTTTAATTAAATATGATATGTTTCCTTCGATTGATCATGGACCGATTCTGAGATGTCTGTTTCCTTTATTAATAAATAATAATTATTATGTTTCCTAATATTTAAGATGTGAATATAGATATGTCATCCACGGGCAGCTAGCCTGCCAAAAACATATTTTCAAATACATTGCATTTTCCCGCTGCCCAATATGCTTATATAAAAAGGCCCCGCTGCCCCCTATTTGACTCCAGGAAAAGCCAGAATATTTTCCTTCATGGCGGCCATGGTAATCTCGTACGGATCGATCAAGTCTAAGAGGGTGATGGCGTCGCCACCAGTTCCTGTCATCAGTCAACCGATAACCCCTCCGTTGAACAGGCAAGATATAAGTCTCTATTTGTACGTCTATTTGCCACCACTACATAATGTTTTGTCACTATGGTATTTATCTTAAAAGATGGATCACATGGCATACACTAGAACATAGTAATAGGCTTGGCGATTAAAACATGTTTGCGAAAACCAGATGAACATAGAAATAGGCTAGGCTTGTTCATCTTATATA
>NC_057810.1:681143682-681152765 GCF_018294505.1 Triticum aestivum
GTAAAACGTTTTGGACGTTCAGTCTGAAATACATTTTTTTTCCGGAGGAGCGAAATATTATTTTGTGTAAATCAAACCACGTAGGATATACAATTTTTTCCATGGCTGCCAACCAGTCCGTCCAAATATAACACGGTCAAGGTAGGTGCAACCCCTAAACAAATCCCCAGACGTGCAATTGAGGGTGGTTGATATCTTGTACTGGGAAGCAGGAGATAATATGATTAAGGAGAAAAAGAAGAAGAAAAGGTAGAAAAATAATAAATAATAAAAACATGAATGTTATGTTATTTGTCTGATTCAACTTATGATCCCCTTGGAAAAAAAATTACCTCATCCTTTTTGTTTTATTCTACTTACAGGAACTTGGATTTTCTAAGCGTCCAAATGGAGCACATATATCAGAATTGCTGGATAATCCAAGCTAAGGTCATGTGGAAGGGTCACATCAAAGAGAATGCGATGGGAAACTTGTACCTTCAGTGCATACTACTAGATCGTCATGTAATGCATTAGTCATCTACTTTATAGGCCGCATTTTCAGAATACAATATTGATAATCATTTTTTTCTGATCATTGCTGTTATGATTCATAAAAACATATTAGGGAACAAAGATGGAAGCTATTGCGTACAACAGCCAGGCAATCCGTTTCCACAGCATGCTACACACCACAGTACCTATGATTTCAGTCGCGTCGGGTCCAACCCCAGAGAAATGCCTGATGGACATTTCTGGTACCTGGCCATGGACTTTGTGACCACACTAAATGGTAGGACCGAGGGTTCTTTGTCGGCAGAGCAGATAACGTCGACAGTTTGCCCAACTAACTTCCCACAGTTTGATGAAATATTCGAGCTACGGGACAAAACAATCACTGGTGCATCATATTTTTATTTGTGAATGCACATTACTCCCTACATATTAGATTCTAATTCTGGTTTCCAAATTGCAAATGTGGTTGCTCTCCTTGCCTATGTTGGTCAGATTGAATATAAGTGGGATTCAATATATAGGCGCCGCGTCCCTTCCCTTGTGATTGGCCTCATGAACTTTCAGTAAGCGCCATTTATAATTTGAGATTTTCATATGCTTATTTTTGTAATTTTATAACTGCAACGATAGACTCACTTTTATATTTGTTTGTAGGCGGCAGATAATTTTCTTACGTGTACGGGAAGAACACGTTGATCCTCACTTCTGCCATTTGCAATGCATTGACAATCAGTTCGAGAAGATTGTTGTTACTTACGTACAGGTAAATCGGAGGCACTGTTGCTTGCAAACTATGAGGGAGAGCACATTCTTTTTCTCTCCTAGCATTAATGTTGATCATCATCATGTACAAGGTAGGGGATGCGTTCTGTTTTACATTTATTGTCAATGTTTTTTGACTTTGATACTATGTCAGTACTATATAACACTGTTTTTTATCGTAGATATCCATGAAGCCAGCCTCACGACACTTGATGAAACACGTGCATACGTCAATGGTGTTGTTCAAGCTATGAACATTTAAAGCTAGAAGTATCCCAGCCAAAACTAGAATGGCCTTGAGGGTTTAGGACGTCTGGCTATGTACTATTGCATATTCAAATGTCACAAATAAATGGCTACTACAGTTTTGATAGGGTTCGAATTGATAATTATGCTTTTGGCAATCTGAATAATGTATTATACTACTTCTGTTTTTATTGATAAATCATGTTATATATATTACATCTAAAAGCACTAAATATATATCTCAATATATATAGCAGTCCCGCCGGGTTTAAAGCGCTTGAGGGCATCTAAACCACGTTCATCAGCAAGATGCATGCATAGCGTTTTCTATCAAAATTAATTGCAATGATATGCAAAAGCGTTGTACTTCGTTTCTTTTTAGTCAACATATAAAATTTGATCAAAGTCAAACTATGCAAAGTTTGACCAAATTTATATCAAAAGATATCAACATTTATAATACTAAAGCTATATGTTATGAAAATTAATTTCATGATGCATCTAATAATATTGATTTCATACTACGAATGTTGATATTTTCCCTACAAAGTTAGTCAAAGTTTATGAAGTTTGACTTTAACCAAACTTTTTATGCAGATTAAAAAGAAATGAAGGAAGTAATTACAAGGGTGATTAATGCCTAAATTAACAGTTATACTAGTAAGGCTGGCCATAGTGGGGGTAACATAAGTAGTATCATGCACTTGGGACTTGCAAACATGCTTATGTAGCAGACAATTAAAGAAGAGAGAGATGATTATAGTAACATAGGTAGATAACGTAACATAATAAATGTGATGCTACTATGTGTCATGAATGGCAATAAATGAGACCACCTATGATACTAATCTATGATACTATACACTATAGAGATAGTAATATAGACTAGTAACATATGCATGTTACTAGTCTAAGTTACTCCCCACTATGACCAACCTAACTAGACTATCTTGTTCTTCGTGTTTTGATTGGGCGGTCTTTTAAACTCGGACTGAGAGCATCGTTAATCGTATAACTCGGTCGGCGGGGGCCGGTGGTTAGGCCGGTGGTAGCCGGCGGCTCAAGACAGATCGAGCTCGAGGTTGAAGATGAAGTTTTGGACGTTCGATCGAGATCCAACGATGGAGATAGGAAGATGAAAATTGACTAACCCGTTAAAATTTTTCAGGCGACTGTCGTGTAACCACTCCCATATTCTTTATGACTACAAGGAGCAGCACGCGAGTGCGAGAATATCACATGAAAACCAAGTTCTAGTCAAAACCGGTGAAAATCATGTGGAAATGATTTTGAAGTTTAATTTTTTATAAAAAATACGAGATGTTAAGAGTGTGATGTTCTATCAGCATGCACGTGAAATTCTGAGTTAAAACACATTACCAATTAGGAGATACTGAAAAACAAAATCAGCCTTCCCTAGTAGAAAAAGGCCCATTTGTCCCGGTTCCCGAACCGGTACTAAAGGGTTGGTACTAAAGCCCAATACATTTAGTCCCGGTTCGCCTATGAACTGGGACGGATGTGGCTCAACGTGGCTGCCGCGGCTTGCCCAGGCAGGAGGGCCTTTTGTCCCGGTTGGTGGCACCAACCGGGACCAAAAGGCATCCACGCGTCAGCAGTTCAGGGGCTGGGTTTTTTTAAAGGAAGGAGGGTTGGAGGTTTGGGGTTTTTGTAGGGTTAATTTAGGGGTTTCATATATTGAGTTAGCTAGCTAATAGAGAGAAGTGTCCTCTCTTATCTCCATGCTTGGTTGACGCTATGTACTATATGTATAGAGAGGTCTCGACACGCTAGCTAGCTAGCAAGAAAATGAAGGAAACCATTAAGTACAGAAGATCGTCATGAACATATACATAGAGAAGTCATCGACCTCTCCTTCTCTGTGAGATTGGTCGAACAACAAGTTTTGGTATATCTATCCGACGCTATTGGCTACATATATACAATATAAGATATCTTACAATCCCCTAACATCTGAACTCAAGTTCCACATGGTATTCTCTGACTTTATCGATGACATGGTCAAGAAAGAATCCTGCCAATTCCTCTTGAATTGCTCGTGTGCGATCTTGTGGTAGTGGTTCGTCCCGCATCTGAAACATCTAATTTGAAGAAGGAGGTCAATACATATATATGAATGAAACTCAACACAAATGATGGTAATAAAATAAAATTGTGAATATTATTGTTTATGTACTTCATATTGTTTGTCAGAGTAGCCCCGCTCACAGGTCGTGTGGCGAATGAACTCGCAAATGTAGTATCCACAATAATTATTCCCGGGTTCCTGCCACAACCATTTTACAAGAAATAGAGGTCAATCAAACTGATAAGCAAGCATGCTAAATGGTGATGAAACTAGCTAGAATCAATGGGAGATGCGCCAAACTAGCTAGTAGTACTTACTTTCGGGTGTTTAAATCGCAGATCCACCGCCAGTCCCGGAGCTTATGCGGTGAACTTTTTCCAAACCCTGTCAGACAAAGAAAACAATTACTTGATATCAGGAAATGAACAAAGTTGCCGATATGGTGCGATAATGATCGATTGAACTTACTTCTCGAGCATTTTAGTCATGGCCGCATACTCCTTGGGATCTTTTTGTCTCGAGTCTATGACGATTACTAGTCCCTACTCAAGCTTAATCTCTAGCAGAATAAAGTGGAAGCTGTGCACGCATGCATAACTCATCAATTACATTACTATAACCTCGAGTAATAAGGGAAATCGAATATGCACAAGACAGTAACAGTCACTTGAATTCGTAAGGAAAGAATATTATATCTTTGTTTTTATTTCGAAGTAATGATTATAGCAAGTTGGCCTTGGTTCGTTTGGCATCATGTTTAACATTCCATTCATCTATGAGATTTGTGTTAATGAACCCAATATCACTGATTTATCTTTTCTTGCATTCGGCGATCTTCAATCTGCATAATATAGGGAGGATAATTATATATACATGCAATGAAAGAGCTGAGATATATATAGAGACTTAATTATAGAAGTAGTACTTACAGACAGTAGCAAGTGACGATTATTTTATCGAGGGCCTTTTGATTGAAAAACTGGAAGAACTCCTCATATGGCACAGACAACAGATCAATTCCAACAAGGTCGTGCTCCTCTTTAACTCTCAGCTTCAAAGTATCCTTCCCAGACTTGCTGCAGATGTCCATGTACCAATCATGGAATCTTTGCATCATTGTTGTTAGAGGAGGATGACTAGGTTTGACAAGAGGCTTCCCGTGCCGGTATTTGAATTCGTCCACCTCCATTGTATCAAAATGTGCATCGTCGGGTAGGTAATCTCCAGGATTGGTACCGGGAAACATCCCCGGATGATTAGCAACGATATCGCTAGACACCTTGAGCGAGGGGCACGATTGTTTCGCTTGTTCGCCGAGCTGGGCAATTTTTTCCCACTTCTTCGTTCTGCTAACCTTTGGACACTACAAGTACTTCCCGACCGCTTCACTTCCTTATATGTCCTTTCAATAATGGGGTCATAGTTGGTTTGCGGCGGAGAAGGTGGTGCTCGCTCCAGGGCATCCAAAGTGTGCTTCACTTTCACCAGATCTATCTTCTCCTCCGGAGATGGATGTTTCTTAGCTCCTACCGTTTCAAAGAAGTCCTTCACTTGGCCTTGAATGACCTGCTCGTTTTCCTCCACGGTCATCTCGTATGGTAACTTCTCTACAGGCCTGAGAGATGGACCGTATCTATATTGCCTCCCGCCTCTTACTATACTGCTAGAGGCGGGAGCAGCTGGAACGGCTGCGGCTGTCTTCTTTTGTTGCTTACGAGGTGGAGAAGAAGGAGGCAGAGTGATAGGACACGCCGGAGCAGCCGGAGCGGCGGCATTTGTGTTTCGACATTGCTTACAAGGCAAAGAAGGAGGAGGCGTGCTGCTCGGACGCGCCGGAGCAGGCGGAGAAGGAGGTGGAGTACTGCCACCCTCACGCGCCAGAGCAGGAGGCGGAGTGCCCTGATCACTCGCCGAAGGAGGAGGAGAAGGAGGAGGCGGAGGAGGTGGAGTGCCCAGCTGACTCGCCGGAGGAGGCGGAGGCATGAAGTTCAGAAGCTTGATGTGCTCCTTCCGCCATAGACATGGAGTCTTCAGAGCAAGACCCAGCTAAGTCTCCCCTTCACCTGTAGGGTGGTCAAGCTGGAGCTCCACAAATCCCTCCGTTATTTCATCCACCATCACAACATCATAGACTTGTGGAATAGGAAGGCAGTGAAAAGTTGCATCGGGTTCAGGAGGGAACACAGAGCCGAAAACCGCCTTGACTTTGAGGTTCTGCCATTGCATCATAAGCTGGCACTGGTGTGACTCCATGATAGCATCCAAGGGGTAGCTACGACCCGTGAAGTCAGGATGCTGAACGAGCTCGGTGGAAGCCATGCTACTTCTCCGCTGAGATTGCGGGGTAGCTTCTCGGGTAGCTTGGGCAGGATCTCACTAGCTCTCAACAGCTTGTCGTTCCTCTAGCTTTCGTACCCTTGCCTGAAGCTTCTGCAGTTTGCTCAGCTCCACTTTCCTCCTCCTCTCTTGGGTTTTGTAACCGCCTGTGTTGGGAAACCCAACCTTCCACACAACAGAGTCCGGCGTGCCTCGTGTTCGTCCAGGGTGCTCAGAATTCCCGAGGGCCTGTGTGAGCTCGTCGTTCTCTCTATCGGGAACGAACATCCCTTCCTGCGCTGCGGCGATATACTTCTGAAGCTTCTTGACGGGTATTTCAAGTTGCTTGTTCATCCAAATGCACTTCCCTGTTTCAGGGTCCAAGGTTCCCCCAACCCTGAAGAACCAAGTCCTTGAACAGTCTGGCCAGTTTAGTGTCTCTAGTTCGACCCCTTTAGCAATCAGGTCACTCTCAGCCTTGTCCCACAATGGCCGGGCTTTGAGGTAGCCACCCGACCCCGTGCAATGGTGATGCTCCTTCTTTGCAGCATTTATCTTGTTTGTCGTTGACATCTTCTTACTCTTCTCCGATGTCTTGTGGGCCACAAATGCGGCCCAGTGATCTCTTATCTTCTCAAATTGGCCGATGAATTATGGAGTCTTGTTTTTGTCGACATACGTTGATTTCAACTCATTCTTCCACCTGTTGAATAGATCTGCCATCTTCTTGAGAGCATAAGCCTTGACTAATGGCTCTATAATTGGCTTATACGGATTCTCCTCTACCGTTAGGGTGAAATTTTCCTTCAACGCAGTCCAAAGATCATCCTTTTGTCTATCTTCGACATAAGAAACTTGAAGGTCTTCTTTCTTAGGATTATACCATTGGTGGATGCTGATCAGGATCATGTCCCTAACAAGAACCCCACACTGAGCAGAAAATGCTTCCTTGGTCCGGAGGGATTCAATCGGTTGGCCATCGCCCACGATTTCTGTGATCGTGAACCTTTCATCCTGGCACAACCTTTTCTTCGGGCCTCGTCTCGTTACCGAAGTTTGGCTCGATCCGGAGGGCTATAAAAGAAGAAAGAAGAGTTAATATTTGTACATACCAAAACAATTAATGCATCAATTAGCTAGTCAGCACAAGCTTAATTAATATATATATATACCTCGCCGGACTTTGCAACAGCTGATCCCGACTCCGTTCGGTCACCGGAGCCGTCATCACAGTCGCGGGAGCCATCATGATCATGACTTCCCTCCTCCATTGTTCAATCACCGTCGCCTACTTCCTCTTCCAGACCATCATTTTCGTTGATAAATAACGACAAGACATCACCTCCGTCGCGGATTATATCCCCCAATATCTCTTGTTCGAAATCTCTTTGGTTATCCATAGTTTCTGCAAATATTACAACATGGCAATTAATATACAAACATGAGAGATGTATATATTAATAGTGGCAAACATAGACCTAGCTATCTAATCACAACACTTCTAGGGTTTGGGGTGGCCTTGACAACACTCTTTTAACTTGGTAAATTTGGGTGGCCTCGACGCTTCTAGGGTTTGGGGTGGCCTCGGCAATGCTTCTTGGATTTGGCCCGGGCCGCCTCTCTCATGAATGTCCGACGTCCGGACCGCCTCTCTCATGAATGTCAAACAAGGGATATTTAACAAGATGGCGCCATTCTGGATGTGCAGAAAAAAATGGACCCTATTTTTCCTGATCTCATCTACCCTTCTATATGTCACATTGTCTAGTGTCAAAGGATTCAATACTTTGACACAAGAGAACGTGCACCTATAGAATGGTAGATGAGATAAGGAAAAATAGGGATCAACTTAATTATGCACATCCATAATGGGGCCATTCTTGATAAATCTCTTATAAATCTCGAGAGAGTTTGTCGGGTAGGGGGGAAGGGGTACGAGATCGACAATGTTTTTTTTCTATGGTTTGGGTGTCCTCGAGAGTTTGTCGAGCGAGAGGGGGTTGATCGACGTCCCCCTCTCAACCCCTCGGCAATCCTCGACCCTCGACCCTCGACCCCTCGACGACCCACGACCCTCATCCCCTTGGCGACCCTTGACCCTCTACCATAGTTCCAATCCTCGACCGCTCGGATTCTCCTAACCTTTAAGGGATTTAACAAGATGGCACCATTCTGGATGTGCAGAAAATAAATGGTTCCTATTTTTCCGGATCTCATCTACCCTTCTATATGTCATGTTGTCTAGTGTCAAAGGATTCAATACTTTCACACAAGAGAATGTGCACATATAGAATGGTAGATGAGGTAAAAAAAGGGATCAACTTATAATTATGCACATCCATAATGGGTACCTTCTTGATAAAGCTCTTATAAATCTCGAGAGAGTTTGTCGGGTAGGGGCGGGAGGGGGTATGAGATCGACAACGTTAAACAGAGACTTGTGCACATCCATAATGGGGCCATTCTTTTCAAACAGAGACCCTCGACCCTCGATGACCCTTGACCCTCGATGACCCTCGACGACCCTCGACCCTCGACGACCCTCGACCCTCGACCCCTCATCGACCCTCGACCCTTGACGACCCACGACCCCTCGACGACCCTCAACCCCTCGACGACCCTCGACCCTCGAACCCTCGACGACCCTCGACCCTTGTTGGGGATATTACCACTAGGCATAAACCGGCCTACTTGGGCCGGGTTAACTTCATTAGTGGCATAAACAGATGAATGCCCAAGGCCTGTAGTCGGTTAGAACATGTAGCCGTAAACCGGCCTAATGTATGACTTGTATTGTAAGTAAGGAATAGAGAGATACCAACCGGATACGAGTATGAACCGGTTAGGACTCTATGGACCGACGGGCGTCACCCGTGTATATAAGGGGACGACCCGGTGGCGGTTCAAGAGAGACAACTACGACTCGAGCCTAGGCGAAGCTTGTTTGCTCCCTAGCCGTCGAGATCATATCAATTCCATCACAACTAGACGTAGGCTTTTACCTTCATCGAAGGGGCCGAACTAGTATAAAACCCTCGTGTCTTTGTGTCCGCTTTAACCCCTTCAAGTAAACTCATAGAGATGGCTCCACGACTAAGTCCCTTCGCTAGGACATCTGCCGTGACAAATCCACGACAGTTGGCGCCCACCGTGGGGCTATCGCACGATGGTTTGA
>NC_057810.1:681152775-681156159 GCF_018294505.1 Triticum aestivum
GATCTTGGAGGGCAAGCTCAAGGGACTTGAAGGCTATGTTGTGGGCCGGATGACCAAGAGTCGTCGGGGCAGGATCTACATCGACGAGGCAGGATGGGGTCCCGAGGCCGATTCGATCGAGTACGGGTACCAGGTCCCCTTTTGTGGCATACACGTTTTCATTGGCAAAATCGGTGAGCCTGGGCCTGAGCCGGACATCTGCACCAACCTTATCGAGATGGCTCAGCGTGCGAGATCTACCTGGGCTAAACCAGCCGTGAAGCGTGTCTTCGTTGGAGTCATCCATGAAGGAGAGCGTGAGGACGAATCAGGACACTGTAGTGAGACCGTCGTCTATTCCGATGACGAGTCCTCAACCGGAGAGACCGAATCGCTGTACCAGTTGCAAGACGACCAGATTAGGGGATGTTCCGATGGCGACAGTATTCCGGACCCCCCGAGCCAGGTCAACCGGGTTGGAATATTCATGGCCGGCACACAGGCGGCAAATCACTCTTCGACCGCCGCAGCAATGTTCTCCGGATCAGCAGCGGCAGCGGCAGCAGGGGCAGGAGGCCTTATGCGCCCGCCGGTTCAAATCCTATCCGACCTGTTTGACGCACTGGCCGCACTTATGGCGGAAGCCAATCCGGCGGATCAGGAGGCTCATGATGCAGAAATTGCAAAGGTGAAAGAACAGATCGCGCGAGCCAAAGCGGATCTGGCAGCAGAGAAGGACAGGATGGCGGCAGAGCGGGCCGCTTTGGACGCCCAGGCCTATAAGCTCATGCTTGACCAGAATGCATCACAGGAGGTTTTGAAGCGGAAGCACAGATCACGCCTGCCGTTAGGGTTTGACCCCCGAAATCTCTTTCACACTCCAGGAGCTGGACCCAGTAATCCGCCGCAGTACCCGGAGACAAACCGGATTGAGGCACTAGGACCAGGGGCGACGGTCCAGCCTCGCCTGATGGAACCTCCTCACCAAAACATTGTGGTTCCTCCGCCGGTCCAGACGCCCCCAGGTCATTATTCGAATCCTATGGACAACCTTGTTGCGGCCGCTGCACGGTTAGAGGCCATCCCAGTCGAAGGGGATTCTCCGCAAGCGATAGAGACGCGTTGGGTTAAGGAGCTTCTCCGGACTGCGCTGATTCAGCAGGAGGCATACTCATACAGCCGTGATCGGATTCATTCTACGCCCCGTCCGTGCCGGAGCTATAGCAGGCGCATGGATGAACCGGCCATATCAAGGTGAAGCGGCCCGTGGTAATGACCCGACAGGTGGTGTTGGCGATGCTCAGGATGTGGTGGACCGGGCCCGGGCACAAAGGGAGGCCGAGTTAGCAGCACAGGATAATGCGGGCCAACTTACACCGGTTTGTTCTACCACCTTTGCTGGACCAGGAATCACATCCACTTTGGGAGTGCCTTGCTTGATCCCTGCTTTACGTAATGTGCGCCTGCCCAAAGATTTCAAGGGTCCACGCAAGGTGCCGAATTACACCGCTGATTTACCCCCTGAAGCATGGGTAGAGAGTTATGAGATGGCCATGGAAATGCTGGACGTGGATGAGGCCGCATGTGCAAAATACTTCACCATGATGCTTGAGGGTATGGCTCGTACTTGGTTAAAGAGCCTACCACCCAATTCTATCAGCTCGTGGGCCCAGTTGCGGGCCCGGTTTATACAGAATTTTAAGGATACCTGTAAGCAGCCCAAGTCCATAGTAGACCTGGAGGCTTGTGTCCAGGAGGAAGGAGAATCAACGACCCGTTGGGTGCGCCGCGTTTCGGAAATTTTGCACTCGTCTGACAGGATTAATGCTGACTCTGCGATCTTAACTCTGGAAGGCAACTGCCGGTTTGAGCCTCTAAAATTGAAGTTGGGACGCATGAAGCGGTTCTGTAGTGACATGGGAACCCTCATGGCCGCTTTAGTGAAGTATGCCGATTCGGACAGTACCAAGGATCCCGAGCCTAATGATGATGAAGCAGGGAAGGGAAAGAAGAATAGCAACTCCAAACAGCAGCAGTACAAGCTAGCGGGTCATGGAAATGGAGGCAAGCGCAAAGCGGATGGCAGCGTAGACTTTGTGGCCAACACTAATGCACAGGACAGGGGGCAGCGGCGCAGAGGTAAAGCGGCAAATCGTAATGGGGCTCCCAATCCTAATGCAAGCCGTTTGAACTATTTGTTGAATCAGCCTTGCCCGAAGCACGGGACGAAGGAGGCGCCAACTAACCATCTTTGGAAAGATTGTTATATCATGCAGGAGTTCAAAAACTCTAATGCTTTCCGGTATGATCACGGATCAGATAACGGTTCAGGATCCGGTTTCCACGGGCCGGATCACGATGGAGTTTCCGGTTCAGGTCGCAATCAGGGCGGTCACAATCACCAGAATAATCAGAACAGCCAGCAGCAGCAGCAACAGTTGGGTTATCAGAGCCAGCCAAAATAGTTGAACAATGGGCAGTATCATGTTTTCACAACTAGTTTGGATAAACGTGACCGAAAACTCCACAGGCGAGCGGTGAATTCTGTTGAACCGGCCTTACCACGTTACTTGCGCTGGTCGGAGCAGCCTATCGTGTGGAGCAGAGAGGATCACCCGTCCTGGGTTGATAATCCGGGCCAGCTAGCATTAGTGGTAGACCCTCAGGTGGGGGGTTATAAATTCACCAAGGTACTCATGGATGGAGGAAGCAGTATCAACATATTGTACTATGAGACATTCCGCCGCATGGGTTTAACGGACAAAGATCTCGGACCGTCGAATAAGGTGTTCCATGGTGTGGTGCTTGGCAAATCTGCATATCCTGTTGGTAAGATAGCCCTGGATGTGGCCTTTGGGGATGAGCACGACCCCCGGTCGGAAAAACTAACATTTGAGGTGGTGAAGATCCGGAGCCCGTATCACGCCTTGTTTGGCCGGCCGGCTTACGCCAAGTTCATGGCGCGGCCTTGTTATGTCTACTTGCAGCTCAAGATGCCGGGTTACAAGGGGACCATAACGGTTCATGGGAGCCGTAGGGTCGCTTTGGAATGTGAGGAAGGTGATGCGGCTTATGCAGAGTCAGTCTGTGCCACGGAGGAGTTGAAGTATTATAAGGACAACGTTGATCCGACGGATATGACCCCTTTAAAGAAGCCAACTACAGAGCATGATTCAGATCTGAAGTTCAAATCGGCAGCTGAGACCAAGCTTGTTGACTTCGTGCCCGGCGATTCATCCAAGCAGTTCACTATCAGTGCCAACCTGGATCCCAAATAGGAAAGCGCGCTCATCGAGTTCATCCGTGAGAATCGGGACATTTTTGCATGGAAGCCGTCTGACATGCCAGGTGTACCGAGGGAACTCGCTGAGCACACTCTTAATGTGGATCCTAAGTATAAACCGG
>NC_057810.1:681156169-681162041 GCF_018294505.1 Triticum aestivum
GATCTTGGAGGGCAAGCTCAAGGGACTTGAAGGCTATGTTGTGGGCCGGATGACCAAGAGTCGTCGGGGCAGGATCTACATCGACGAGGCAGGATGGGGTCCCGAGGCCGATTCGATCGAGTACGGGTACCAGGTCCCCTTTTGTGGCATACACGTTTTCATTGGCAAAATCGGTGAGCCTGGGCCTGAGCCGGACATCTGCACCAACCTTATCGAGATGGCTCAGCGTGCGAGATCTACCTGGGCTAAACCAGCCGTGAAGCGTGTCTTCGTTGGAGTCATCCATGAAGGAGAGCGTGAGGACGAATCAGGACACTGTAGTGAGACCGTCGTCTATTCCGATGACGAGTCCTCAACCGGAGAGACCGAATCGCTGTACCAGTTGCAAGACGACCAGATTAGGGGATGTTCCGATGGCGACAGTATTCCGGACCCCCCGAGCCAGGTCAACCGGGTTGGAATATTCATGGCCGGCACACAGGCGGCAAATCACTCTTCGACCGCCGCAGCAATGTTCTCCGGATCAGCAGCGGCAGCGGCAGCAGGGGCAGGAGGCCTTATGCGCCCGCCGGTTCAAATCCTATCCGACCTGTTTGACGCACTGGCCGCACTTATGGCGGAAGCCAATCCGGCGGATCAGGAGGCTCATGATGCAGAAATTGCAAAGGTGAAAGAACAGATCGCGCGAGCCAAAGCGGATCTGGCAGCAGAGAAGGACAGGATGGCGGCAGAGCGGGCCGCTTTGGACGCCCAGGCCTATAAGCTCATGCTTGACCAGAATGCATCACAGGAGGTTTTGAAGCGGAAGCACAGATCACGCCTGCCGTTAGGGTTTGACCCCCGAAATCTCTTTCACACTCCAGGAGCTGGACCCAGTAATCCGCCGCAGTACCCGGAGACAAACCGGATTGAGGCACTAGGACCAGGGGCGACGGTCCAGCCTCGCCTGATGGAACCTCCTCACCAAAACATTGTGGTTCCTCCGCCGGTCCAGACGCCCCCAGGTCATTATTCGAATCCTATGGACAACCTTGTTGCGGCCGCTGCACGGTTAGAGGCCATCCCAGTCGAAGGGGATTCTCCGCAAGCGATAGAGACGCGTTGGGTTAAGGAGCTTCTCCGGACTGCGCTGATTCAGCAGGAGGCATACTCATACAGCCGTGATCGGATTCATTCTACGCCCCGTCCGTGCCGGAGCTATAGCAGGCGCATGGATGAACCGGCCATATCAAGGTGAAGCGGCCCGTGGTAATGACCCGACAGGTGGTGTTGGCGATGCTCAGGATGTGGTGGACCGGGCCCGGGCACAAAGGGAGGCCGAGTTAGCAGCACAGGATAATGCGGGCCAACTTACACCGGTTTGTTCTACCACCTTTGCTGGACCAGGAATCACATCCACTTTGGGAGTGCCTTGCTTGATCCCTGCTTTACGTAATGTGCGCCTGCCCAAAGATTTCAAGGGTCCACGCAAGGTGCCGAATTACACCGCTGATTTACCCCCTGAAGCATGGGTAGAGAGTTATGAGATGGCCATGGAAATGCTGGACGTGGATGAGGCCGCATGTGCAAAATACTTCACCATGATGCTTGAGGGTATGGCTCGTACTTGGTTAAAGAGCCTACCACCCAATTCTATCAGCTCGTGGGCCCAGTTGCGGGCCCGGTTTATACAGAATTTTAAGGATACCTGTAAGCAGCCCAAGTCCATAGTAGACCTGGAGGCTTGTGTCCAGGAGGAAGGAGAATCAACGACCCGTTGGGTGCGCCGCGTTTCGGAAATTTTGCACTCGTCTGACAGGATTAATGCTGACTCTGCGATCTTAACTCTGGAAGGCAACTGCCGGTTTGAGCCTCTAAAATTGAAGTTGGGACGCATGAAGCGGTTCTGTAGTGACATGGGAACCCTCATGGCCGCTTTAGTGAAGTATGCCGATTCGGACAGTACCAAGGATCCCGAGCCTAATGATGATGAAGCAGGGAAGGGAAAGAAGAATAGCAACTCCAAACAGCAGCAGTACAAGCTAGCGGGTCATGGAAATGGAGGCAAGCGCAAAGCGGATGGCAGCGTAGACTTTGTGGCCAACACTAATGCACAGGACAGGGGGCAGCGGCGCAGAGGTAAAGCGGCAAATCGTAATGGGGCTCCCAATCCTAATGCAAGCCGTTTGAACTATTTGTTGAATCAGCCTTGCCCGAAGCACGGGACGAAGGAGGCGCCAACTAACCATCTTTGGAAAGATTGTTATATCATGCAGGAGTTCAAAAACTCTAATGCTTTCCGGTATGATCACGGATCAGATAACGGTTCAGGATCCGGTTTCCACGGGCCGGATCACGATGGAGTTTCCGGTTCAGGTCGCAATCAGGGCGGTCACAATCACCAGAATAATCAGAACAGCCAGCAGCAGCAGCAGCAGTTGGGTTATCAGAGCCAGCCAAAATAGTTGAACAATGGGCAGTATCATGTTTTCACAACTAGTTTGGATAAACGTGACCGAAAACTCCACAGGCGAGCGGTGAATTCTGTTGAACCGGCCTTACCACGTTACTTGCGCTGGTCGGAGCAGCCTATCGTGTGGAGCAGAGAGGATCACCCGTCCTGGGTTGATAATCCGGGCCAGCTAGCATTAGTGGTAGACCCTCAGGTGGGGGGTTATAAATTCACCAAGGTACTCATGGATGGAGGAAGCAGTATCAACATATTGTACTATGAGACATTTCGCCGCATGGGTTTAACGGACAAAGATCTCGGACCGTCGAATAAGGTGTTCCATGGTGTGGTGCTTGGCAAATCTGCATATCCTGTTGGTAAGATAGCCCTGGATGTGGCCTTTGGGGATGAGCACGACTCCCGGTCGGAAAAACTAACATTTGAGGTGGTGAAGATCCGGAGCCCGTATCACGCCTTGTTTGGCCGGCCGGCTTACGCCAAGTTCATGGCGCGGCCTTGTTATGTCTACTTGCAGCTCAAGATGCCGGGTTACAAGGGGACCATAACGGTTCATGGGAGCCGTAGGGTCGCTTTGGAATGTGAGGAAGGTGATGCGGCTTATGCAGAGTCAGTCTGTGCCACGGAGGAGTTGAAGTATTATAAGGACAACGTTGATCCGACGGATATGACCCCTTTAAAGAAGCCAACTACAGAGCATGATTCAGATCTGAAGTTCAAATCGGCAGCTGAGACCAAGCTTGTTGACTTCGTGCCCGGCGATTCATCCAAGCAGTTCACTATCAGTGCCAACCTGGATCCCAAATAGGAAAGCGCGCTCATCGAGTTCATCCGTGAGAATCGGGACATTTTTGCATGGAAGCCGTCTGACATGCCAGGTGTACCGAGGGAACTCGCTGAGCACACTCTTAATGTGGATCCTAAGTATAAACCGGGCAAGGGATTTTCATTGTCAGGGGAGGTATCCTTGCAATAAAACCAAGTTGCGTTCCACTCCTTGGGATGAGTATGGAGTTTGACGTGAGGATAGGTGACTTCTTTCCTTTTCTGAATGGCCATACCGCCCAGTGCGGTATTAGGGCCGTCAGTGAATTCAGTACGGCGATTCAGATGAAAAAGATCTCTAAATAACTCGACTGAAGGCTCCTCTTGAAGGTATGCCTCAGAAAGTACTTGAAAGTGGCATAGATTGGTGACGGAGTTGGGGCCAATATCCTGTGGACGGAGTTGAAAGTTGGCTAACACATCCCGATAAAATTTAGAGCCGGGCGGTTTGAAGCCCCGAGCCATATGATCTGCGAAGACCACGACCTCTCCTTCCTGGGGCGTAGGAGGACATTCATCTCCAGGAACCCTCCAGTGGATCGTATCTTTACTATCCAAAGCGCCGATCAGGACTAGATCGTCCAACTGTGATTCTGTGACGCGAGAGGGAACCCAGTTGCACTCGTACACTTGTTTGGCCATGACGAGATCTACAAGAAATAGGTGATCCGGTTCAAGGACATGCCGGATAGAAAGGTGTTGATCTAAATTACGGCAAACCGGAGGCCGTACCCATAAACCGGTCTTCTACAACGCGGCATCAGATGGATTCTGGCGGTTCAACCAGGGGACTAATGGCATATATACCGGTTTAGCAATTTTTTCTCTATGGTGAAGTTAAACTGCCTGGCCTAAGCATCAGAAGCAATTGAAACTATGGATAACTAGTTATGCAGAAACAAATTTCACAAAATCGTGTTACAGCTGCGGATCTACAGCAAGCTCACAAAAACAGGAAATATTTCGAAGACTAAGGCGGAAATAGAAGTGAACCATTGAGCGGATATGTGCGGGAGATCTATGAGCTTGGATGAGAAATAGCAAGCGGATGCTAAAGGGATCGCTACTAAGCACAACAAGAGTTCACAGATGCATTCAAGGTCAGAGAACAACTATGAACGCGCAATGAACATAGCAAGAACATGGAACCCTAAGAATAGATCTAGGTTAAGAAGGAGAGAGAACTTATTGGGAATGGAGAAGATGCGGAAAGACGCCGCAACACTCTGGTACGTTCAGGTTGATGCAGCGGCCCAAGACGAGGCAGAGGTCGACGGTGGTGGCGGAGCTCCAAAGCCCGTGACGTGAGGAAGAAGAAGAAGAAGGGACGAAGGGGAAGAGAAAGGAAATGACCCTTCGGTCTTATTTATAAGGCAACCGAGCTAGGTCAAACGCGCGAATCCAGGAGCTGTCATTAAGAGGGTGTTATGGATTTCGTAATGACGTCATGCCGGTTTACAATAACCAAAACTGATGATGTCATGCCGGTTTACAGCAACCAAAAATGATGACAACATGGAGATTTGCCAATTAACAGAAGATATCCAAGACGCAAGATGGTGTGAAGGATTGACATGAACCAGTTCAAATCAATCTGGGGCCTAATGTTGGGGATATTACCACTAGGCATAAACCGGCCTACTTGGGCCGGGTTAACTTCATTAGTGGCGTAAACAGATGAAGGCCCAAGGCCTGTAGTCGGTTAGAACATGTAGCCGTAAACCGGCCTAATGTATGACTTGTATTGTAAGTAAGGAATAGAGAGATACCAACCGGATACGAGTATGAACCGGTTAGGACTCTATGGACTGACGGGCGTCACCCGTGTATATAAGGGGACGACCCGGTGGCGGTTCAAGAGAGACAACTACGACTCGAGCCTAGGCGAAGCTTGTTTGCTCCCTAGCCGTCGAGATCATATCAATTCCATCACAACTAGACGTAGGCTTTTACCTTCATCGAAGGGGCCGAACTAGTATAAAACCCTCGTGTCTTTGTGTCCACTTTAACCCCTTCAAGTAAACTCGTAGCGATGGCTCCACGACTAAGTCCCTTCGCTAGGACATCTGCCGTGACAAATCCACGACAACCCTCTACCGTAGTTTCCGACACCCTCATTCCCGATAAAAAATAAGAAGAGGAGGAAGAAGAAAAAAAAAGGAGAAGAAGAAGAACAAAAATAGAAGAAAAAAGAAGAAAAAAAGAGGAGAAGAAGAAGGAATAGAGGAGAAGAAAAAATAGAATTTTTTTATATTTTTTCTTCTTCTCCTCTTTTTTCTTCTTTTTCTTCTTCTTATTTATTTCTCCTCTTCTTCCGCTCCTCTTCTTCTCCTTCTTTTTCTCCTTTCCTCTTCTTATTATTTTCCTTTTTCCTCTCCTTCTTTTTCTTCTAAATATGAACACATCCAAACTACACATCTAAATAAATATAACTACACATCTAAACTTAATTAGTAAAATGCATCTAAACTTAGGAAAATTCATCTATACATATTGACCAAGTTTTCACATCACAATAAACATAAAAATGAAGTCTAAATAAATTATAAAGACAAATATTGAACATCACAATGACCATCTTTTCTATATATATAATTT